>NW_012109696.1:820297-873642 GCF_000951045.1 Mandrillus leucophaeus | reverse complement strand
CCAGGCTGGAGTGCAGTGGCGCGATCTTGCCTCACTGCAAGCTCCGCCTCCCAGGTTCACACCATTCTCCTGCCTCAGCCTCCCGAGTAGCTGGCACTACAGGCGCCTGGCTAATTTTTTTGTATTTTTAGTAGAGATGGGGTTTCACCGCATTAGCCAGCATGGTCTTGATCTCCTGACCTCACGATCCACCCGCGTTGGCCTCCCAAAGTTCTGGGATTACAGGCGTGAGCCACTACGCCTGGCCGGATTATAATGTTCTAAAAACAAAACTGTATTACAATGAAATTCTTTCTGAAATAATTAGTATTTAAATTCATAAATGATTGCATTGATAGTTAAACTCTAGGTCAGAAACAGTCACCTGTGCTGGGTTGCTAACAAATATTCTCTTTAAAGGCAAAATTTAAAGGTATTCTAAGGAGTGAGAAAAATTTAATCATTTAACAATAAATATTTTATTTCCATATAATGGTTTCTGTGAAATACATTTAACCTCTTCAGCCAACATCCCTTCATTATGTGAGAACATCCTGACCTCACACGTGTTCTTTCTGATGTCACGGAGCCCAGCCTCGCTGCCCAGCCTGGCTGGAAGGAGCGTTTTCTCGGCGTCCTGCGGCAGTCCTGTGTCTCCTGTCTCCCGCCTGCCCTCTCGTGTTGGCCCATTTCAGGCTCTCCTGCTGTCATGTACTCTGCCCTTGACTTTTCAGGCCAGGGTGCCCATCTTCCACGGGCAGTTTCTGGGAGAGAGGAGCTCACCCGCTATGTCCCTGTGCGGCATCCAGTGTCGCTGGCGCGTGGGGAAGCTCTCCGGCACTTGCAAGGGGTGGATGGCCTGGATCCTAGCAGGCCTGTGAAAACCTTCAGCCTCTAACCAGCGAACATGTTTGCAGTCCACTTCTACAGGCTTCACACCAGCTGTGAAAACCTTCAGCCTCTAACCAGCGAACATGTTTGCAGTCCACTTCCACAGGTTTCACACCAGCTGTGAAAACCTTCAGCCTCTAACCAGCGAACATGTTTGCAATCCACTTCCACAGGCTTCACACCAGCTGTGAAAACCTTCAGCCTCTAACCAGTGAACATGTTTGCAATCCACTTTCACAGGTTTCACACCAGCTATTGGGCTTGGCCACGTTGTGTGTTGGGCACTCCGGTCCGTGTGCCACCACTGAGCCACATAGCTGGAAAGGCTGCAGTCTCGAGGCCTCATGCCAGGGGAAGTGATCCTTGACCTGGAAGTCCTGACCGACTTCTTAGAATTGTTCTTATTACATGCCTTTTTGGGGACACAGAACATAAAAAAGTAAACGTGGCCGCCCAGTATGTTCAGATTCTCTATTTGTGGATTCCGGTGTTAAACTTAGCTAAGACCAGCAGGGGTTTGCCAACTGCCTCTCAGTTTCTCATCCTCATATGTTTCTACCACATTAACAGCGAGCTAATTGCTTTCTCTTATGATTTTTAGCCTGTTAATCTTTGTGTGTTTATAGAAACTCCCTTTTATGACTGTTTCTCCATCTTGTCAAATTATTTCTAATTTTTACTCCATCCACTTAGTTGCCACCTTTCCCAACTGGCTATTACCCCCAAAACAAATGAGCATGCCTTCGTTGATACAATTTATATCAAAACTGAAAATACTGTTTGTTTTGAGCACAAGGCTGAATTGTGGACAACGCCGTACTACATTTTCCCAGATTTCACTGAATCCTTACTAAGGGCTGTTCCTGAGCCTCCTGGTACACAGCTGGGCGCCCACTCTATACACCCGGGGCTAGGCCAGTAGTTCTCGGCTGCAGGCTGGAGAAAACTCTTAGGAGTCTACCAGCAGATATTCAGAAGCACCTACTTGGTCCTGCCCCTCCTCCAGCCTGCATGCTTGCCCCAGGGGCTGAAAAGACAGCTCCACAACGTGCTGTTCAGTATTTTCATCAAATGTCAGTAATTTTCCTTCCAGATAGAAAGCTGAATTCTATGGGCTACTTCTTCCGAATCACACTTTATGATTAGATATATTTAATTCTTCATGATATAGGCAAAATTAAACTATAAGTATGAAATGCCAAAGTTTTTGTTACTACATTTAAAAACTGAATAGTCTTTTGTCATGAAAAATATTGTCACTTTTGTTAGCATCTGTTAAATGTCTAAGTGACAGAATTATTCCCTTAAAAAAATTTTTTTTTCTTATTTTTAGGTGGTACCTCCAGAAATTTGAAGAGTATCCAAAGTTCAGAAAAATTCTAATTCCATTTTTGTTTTAAGTGCATTTTCAACGAAATTATCTTCAAGTTGAAGCTTTCCAATGGTGTTTCTCTAGGGACTTTGTAAATAAGTTATATCTTTGTAATTTTCCTGCTACTTCATCATTTTCAAGATGTCCTCTAGAAATATTTTTTCTAGTAATTTTGCAAGCTACCTAATAAGTACTTAAATAAACTGAAATGAAGGTTGAAGTATCCTACTGTGTAACAGATCAGAATTTCAAACTCCAGGTAATAACTGCTGACATTTGTTCGAATTTCGAATTTGCCTCTTTTGGCTATGTCTTGCCAAGTGTGTCTAAGACTAGAGTTTACAACTGTCTTTGATGGCATTTTCAGAACAATAAATGTCACAATCCCTTCTATAGCCCCCTACAGTGATCCCTTCAAGGTCAACAGCAGTGTTGCTTTCCCCCTGTAGGGCTGGGATATGTCTTGGAGCCCTCTCTCGGAGGCCACAGAGGCCGGGGGTAGCCATTGTGCAGTCATGGCCCAGGGGAAACTTGCCAACCTTCATTGTCAGGTGCTGTGTGTAAGTGGAGAACTTGGGGATAGAGGAGGAAGCTCCTTGTGGCTCTTCCAAGGCGGGGCAAAGGCATCTGGACTTGTTCCAGCCCAGCCCCCCAGGTGACATCACCAGGCAGGGAGGGGTGCTGGTGGTGGTTTAGACTGAGTAAGTTGCTTTGCCGTGCAAGTGGCTCCTGGGCCCTAAACAGGCACCTTTAGGCCATGGGTCACTCACCATGAGCCATCAATATGCTCTGGTCTGACATGGTTTCTCTTTGTCCTCTAGTCTAGACCTAGTTTTTTGTTCTGTTCTCCACGTATGGATATAGTAGAGATTATTGTCTGTGAAATTTCTCCTTTGTGGATTTTGAGTTTTCCGTTGTAGTGTAAAGAATGATTACCTTCTGTAACAATAAAAAGACCACTTTTTAAGATTTATCCTGTTCTTTGTCGATTGAAACATAATAATTATATTGTTAAGATTCTCTACAGCCTTCTTTTTCTTCCATAGCTAATCTTCTTCTAATTGTTTTTTGCTTTCTGTTTTGCTGTTGCTGCTTTGCAAAGCTTTTCCCTCATAGCCTGTACCTGTTATCAGTATAAAATAATCTTCCTGTTGAATGCTTCATGACTTGAATTCTACTTTGATGAAAACATTGCCATACTGCTTTTTATCTTGATGAATTCATCTGGCATTTCTTTGCTTTATCGTCTCATCTGGAGTTTTTAAATGCCATTTGTTTTAGTTGTCTTTAACAACATAATAAATAGACTTTGCCATTTAACAAGGTAGCTCAAATTCTTTTACTAATTGTTACATCGAAACATTCTTTCATCGTGTTTCCTGTTTTTATTTGGTTTTTTCAACTTCTTCTGTTTACTATCTACAGTGATTTGGAAAGGAGATTTCCTTGAAAACAAACAAGCTTATTGGGAATGGCTTTTATGATTTTTAAAGTAGCCTTGAGAGCTTCCAGTTAAATCCGATGAGCTGAACATACACTTTTCCTTCTCCCCTCTCTATCCTGACCCCAGTTGAAATCACCTGAAAGGAATTTAAGTGGGGGAGTGGCCCCATAGAGTGAGAGAGAGTCATCACTGCAGACAGATCACAGCACGGGTGGAGATGGGCCTGATGTGTCAGAGCAGAGAGGCCATGACAGCACGCACCCAGCCGAGACCCTGGGTCCTCACACTTGGGCTGACAGAGGGCAGAGGGATATGAGCACCTCAAAGTGAGACCAACTAAACATGGTGCCCGCAGCAGAAAGCAGTGTCCTCTGCACTCCCACTCCCCACGGACAGCACATAGAGCCCAGAAATGAGCACAGAGAGCCCAGAAATGTCCTCTGCACTCCCACTCCCCACGGACAGCACATAGAGCCCAGAAATGAGCCATGTGCCCATTGCCGGGGAAGAGAAAGGTAGGCTGAGGTGGTGGTCTGTCCTAACACAAAAATTAACTAAGTGGGGAAAAACGGAGAACTAGGTGTTGGCATCCCAGGAAAAAAATAAAGTCTCCACATTTTGGTCTTCAGGGATCCTGCCCCATAATGGCTGGTTACCTCCTGCCTCGAGCTGCAGGGAAGCTGGGGGTGGTGTGGTGCCCCTCCAATTAACTCTCCTGCTCAGACTTTCTGGTGCTTCTTAGAAAATGTGAACCAGTGAGCAAGAAGCGCCTGGTACATAGAAAAATCTGCATCATGAAAGAACAATGAAAGCCTCTTCAAGAAAACATGATCCTAGGCATCAAAGGGAATTTTTAAAAAGAAATCATAACTTCAGGGAGATTCAGCATCCACAGAGGAATGGACATCACTCACTGTGGGACATCACATACTGGAATACTACTCAGCAATGTGAAGGAATGGACTGTTGATGAATATTTATAAATCACATATCTGGTAAAGATTTTAATATTCATAATATGTAAAGAACTATCAAAATTCAGTAATAAAGCATATGTTTTGTAAATGGACAAATGATCTGACACTTCACCAAATAATACATTCAGTGGCAAATAAGTACATGCAAAGATGCTTAATGTCTTTGGTCACTGGGGAAACATTAATAAGGTATCAGTACACATCTATGAGCCTTTCACAAAACTGATTTGAATGCTAAAATCTATAAAAACTCATTCTGTTGAACAGTAAACTGAGGCACAAATAAATTTTAAAGAATTTATTTGATCAAACAACAATTCATGAACTAGGCAGCTCCAAACCAGACATGGTTAAGGAGCTCCACTGGGGGGAGCAAGGAGAAGGCTTCCATAGGATGGACACAGAGGAAAGCAGCACAGTTTGTGGCTCCAGCTGCACAGCTACCTCATTTGGTCTGTTCCATTGGAAGATCCCTGGTTATATAAGTTTGGTGCCTGTCCTGGTCAGTTGAGCTTATATCCTGTTTTTCTTCAGTATAGGTATTTACAACAAATAGCTCAAGTTAAGTTTTGCTTATGTTTGCAAAGCAAGCAAGGGTTAGGTCATTTATGAGGCCTAACTGGTTTTGTCCGCCCAGGGATTCTTCAGGTCTGGTCTCCATTCTAATTTACTTTAACACTTCTACATATGATAGTCCCCAAAATATGAACATTTTCCCAATAACACTTGTAAGCCATAACTTATTTTCCTCCATTAAATATTGTTACATTTACTTCAGATAGTTTTAAACTCCTTAGAAACTATGCATTTGCTCAAACAGCCTGTTCTTCAGTTAAAGTTCAAACCCGTTTGACCAGAGAAAAGCAAACATTATTAACTAAGAATATGATTGTGTTAGTCTGTTTTCATGCTGCTGATAAAGACATACCTGAGACTAGCTAATTTATAAAGAAAAAGGTTTAATGGACTCATGATTCCACATGGCTGATGAGGCCTCACAATCATGGTGAAAAACACGTCTTACGTGGTAGCAGACAAGAGAGAACGACAGCCAAGCAAAAGCGGAAACCGCTTATAAAACCATGAGATCTCGTGAGACTTACTCACTACCGTGAGAACAGTATGGGGGAACCACCCCCATGATTCAATTACCTCGCACTGGGTCCCTCTCACAACACGTGGGAATTGTGGGAGCTACAATTCAAGATGAGATATGGGTGGGGACACAGCCAAACTATATCAACCATTTTTTTTTCACTTGTGAAGATAAAACGTTTAATTTAAAAATGTTGACACTACAATGTATTAAATAGTTATAAATGGACACAGTGTATTCTATAGCTGCCAAGTTTACTTTTTTTTTTTTTTTTTTTTTTTTACGGAAACTGTAAGTTATACTGTGGTTAAGACTTGTACCTTCACCCTTGAAAAAGCCCACATTCTATCACAGCGATGTATGGTCAGACTTAACAGCCGCAATTGTTAAACACTTGGATCAAGTCATAACCGGTTTTATTGCAAAAGGACCCCGTACACATTTATCAATTCTAGTACCTTAATAGCTAACCAACAAGTCATTAACATACAGAAACATGCATCATGAGAAGCAAGAAATATCATCCATCCCTTCTGCATATTAGCAGCTTGTCACTCCTTAGCGACAGTGCTCACATCCCTGAGGTCAGTGGACACTCACTTTCCACATTCCTCCTGAGTGAAAGATGGAATGACTTAAGTACAAATGCAGCATATTATAAACAATTTCTTACACAAGTCACAAACCGAAGTATTTTACAGAATTTACTACAAAACACCATAAAAACTGCCTTCACTGAAGCGCTCTCTCTCTCGGTATCCGGCGAGCCAACTGGATGTCTTTGGGCATGATGGTGACTCTCTCAGCTTAGATGAGATAGTATCTTCTCATGGATGAGATAGTGTCTCTCAGCGTGGATGGATAGTATCTTCAAACAGACTCACCGGGTAGCTTCCTAGCCTCCTGCCGTGCACGGATGGCTGCGCTGGGAAACTTCAGGTCGGTTTTGAAATTGGGTGCGATCTCCTGCACCTGGCTCTGCAAAGGCAGCTTCCGGATGAGCAGCTGGGCCGACTTCTGATAATCACGAATCTCTCGCAGCGCCCCGGCCCCTGGCCTGTAGGGATGAGTTTTCTTCACCGCCCCCGGAGAGGGGCGCTGTCCTGGCGGCTTTTGTGGCCAGCTCCTTGCCGAGGGCTTTCCCCTGGGGGATTTACAAGCTGTCGGCTTGGTTCGGGCTATTTCTTTTTCCCCACCGCCGAAGTTTGAGGCCACAATCGCAGAGCGAAAAACCGACGCTCCTCCAACGAAAGACCAAACCGCTCTGCGCTGCAAAGACCTTGACTAATAAAAATTAAACCTTTTTTATTAATTAAACAAAAAATCCAGTCTAAAAATGGTTTCATTCCACAAAGAGGCATCTTTCCAAATCGCAGTGAAAAAGACGAGTAATTCTCAACTTTACTTTCTATTACTTGCTATGGAATTCCCTCACAAAATTGCTCTCCAGCACACCAGAACAGCATTTGTAGAATCCTATTAGGGTAATGACAGTGTGACACTAATTGTCTGATACACATTAACAAAAGCAGGTCACTGCTGGTCACCATAGCAAGACATTCAGCTAATAAATGGTTACCCGCTGAATCTTTACTTAGGACATTAATTGCTTCACCCACATAAAAATAAACAGCAGCCAGGAGACTAGCCTAGTCAATGTCCAGAGGGTCCCCTTTCTTTCCATTTTCTGCAGGCGAGTCCTTTATGTTTAGAAACCTTGCCTGCACAGCATGCTCATGCCACCATGAGCAGGAGGTCACTGGAAGCTCAGGAGCCTCCTATTCCCCAGGCTGACTGGGGCCGTGGAGGCTGGGGAATGGGCACACACGTGCCCCCATTAGCTAGATGAGGCTCATGTTCCGTTTCTTCCGGAAGCGCTGCGCTAGACTGTGGCCTGCTGGAGTGCAGCAACCAACTCTAAGCCATTCGCTGCCATCCACCCTAAGACCCGGTAGGGAGCCTGGGACGTAATCAGGGCTCAAAACACATTTGCTAAACAACAACAAAATGACTCACATATTGCTTCTCACTCAAAGCAGAAAACCAAGGTAGAAAGACCACAGGGAAATGCAGCCAGGGGTGTGGATCCTGAAGAGATGCCTGAAATGAGTGTCCTGTACAGTGGGAAGGCTGGAAAAACGTTTGCCAGTTACTGTTCCCGGCTAAAGGTCATTCAGGTTCACATGCCCAAACACAACTAATCTGTGCATTTTGAGATCTGTGGACGGCCGCGTAACCCTGTGTCCTTGAAAGCAAATTAGTGAGTGCCCAAGGTAGCCTGGGAGGGTGTCCCCCCTGGGGCCACTTCTGGGTAGAAGCAACTTTCAAAGCCAAAGCCCCCCAGGCCAGTTTGGGGCTCCCACATCTGCTTCTCCACTTACTCTGTTATCTGATCTTCTTCAAGTGCTGGCTCAGAGCTGGCCAGCATCACCACTGATGAGACTGGGTTATCTCTGGGTTCTGATGAAGCCCAAGATTGCCAAATAAATCGTGACTCCAGAATCTGTAGCTTAACGCTGGTTGGATGTCCTGGGTCCCTCCAGCCCTCCTCTAATGTCTCCTGGTGAGGGTCCTCTGTCTGTTCCGGCCGCTGACAAAATACCATAAACTAGGTGACTTATACACAACCGAAAGGTATTGCCCACAGTTCCTGAGCGTGGAAAGTCCAAAATCAAAATTCGGTGTCTGGTGAGGCCCCTGTTCCTGGTTCATAGGTGATACCTCCCTGTGCTCTCACCTGGAAGAAGGGACTAGCCAGCTCTGTGGGTCTCTTTTCTAAGGACACGAATCCCATTCATGAGGCCTCCACCCTCATCACCTAATCATCTCCCAAAGGTTTCACCTCCTAACACCATCGCATTGTGGGCTAGGTTTGAACATTGGAATTTGGGGCTCATAAACACTGGGACACTGCAGGCCCACTGGCTTTGCTTTTCCTATCTGAACACGTCCCCAGCCCACGCCTGCAGTGGCCAGCCCTTAGGAATTCAGCAAGGGGACTGTGCCACTGCCCACCATCACACCCCCGTCCCAGGCAAGGGGCCCATCCCATGGAAATGGCCCTGCAGTGCTGGGGTTGTGAAGCCTGTTCCTCAGGGAACCTGGGGGTCTGGCCTCTCTCCAACCCATCAGGGCCAGTGCCCCCTGGCTCGCTCTGCCCTCTGCCACCCTCCTCTGTGGTTTGGGGTTCTCAGGGAGCTCATTGCACCCAGGCACCCTGCCCCAGTCCTTGGCCTAGCATGGTGAGCCCCAGCCTTGCCACAGTGCAGCTTCCTTCTGAACTGCCCTCGGGTGTCTGTGGGCACCAGTGGGTCTACTGCTTCCCCAGACTGGGTCCCCTTCCTCCTCTCCATGCTGGGGATGGGATTGCTCTGAGGTGGCCACCCCAGGCTGGTATAGCGGCAAAAGCCCCAGCCCACAGTGCTGTCCTTAGCTTGTCTAAGCCTCTTCTTTACCCCGGGCCGGGGGCTGGAGGGAGGAGCGCAGAACCCAGCATCTCCCCGCTGCACCTTCCTCCTCCCCCCAGGACCCCAGGGCCCCTGAGGGGCAGGCGTCTCTGTTGGGTCTCCCTTGCCTAGCTGGGACTTCTTTCTAAGGTCTCTCTGACCTCAACCTGTGGTTAAGCCTTGATGGTGGGTGGGGTGCAGTAGAGGAGGCAGAACTGGCTTAGCAGGAGAGGCTTTAAATCAGGCAGTACTTCAGAAATGGTAGCCATGCTGCAATGGCCGGTTGCCTTATTTGTTTTAAACCAAGCACTTTCCCAGCAGCCCTAATGGCCCTCTGCCTTTATTGCCTGAAAATCCCCTTCAGCAACCCTAAAGCCTCTCCCAGCTTGACTTGGCCCTCTCCCTGGTGGAGACGTCAGGGCTGCCAAGGCTTGCTTCTCTCTTTTCCTACCTTTTACCTGTTTCTGACTCAAACCACCTCCGTGCTAGGCTTCTCCCTCAGAGAGGCCTCTGGGCATGACTTCAGTCACCCAACACTGACAGAACTTAGAACCCAATAGCCCATTTCTCTCCTTCCATCCAGACCCTGTCTGCTGTTATCTGTAGGAAGACCACAGCCAACTGCTATCATGACCAAAGCTAAAATCCAGTGAGACAGAGAACAATAGTTGTACCCGTCTCCTCCTTAATCTCCAAGGCCAGTGGTGCATGCATTTGTGCATTCAACAATATTTGCCAAGCACTTACTATATGTCAAGCACAGCAGTGGGTGCTGAGGACAGATGGGTAGGCAAAACAGTCCTGGCCCAGGTGGAGTGACAGGTAAGAAACAAGTAAGTAGCTAAAATAGAAAAAAATGGGCAGAAAAAATGACAAGAATAAAAGCAAGGAAAAGGGAAGGGACCCTCTTTTGTGTCTGATATAGCCATAATCTTCTCCATAGGCCATTGCTGTAACCAAAGCTTGCCCACCTTTCTTAAGATACTCATCCACCAGGTCATGCAAGTACTGTTAATTGATTCCTTTTTATGGCTGAGTAGTATTCCATTGTGTGTGTGTGTGTGTGTGTGTATGTATGTGTGTGTGTGTGTGTGTGTGTGTGTGTGTGTGTGTATATATATATATATCCCACAGTTTCTTTATCCACTTGCTGACTGATGGGCATTTGGGTTGGTTCCACGATTTTGCAATTGTGAATTGTGCTGCTACAAACATGCATGCAAGTATCTTTTTTGAATAATGACTTCTTTTCCTCTGGGTAGATACCCAGTAGTGGGATTGCTGGATCAAATGGTAGTTCTACTTTTAGTTCTTTAAGGAATCTCCACACTGTTTTCCATGGTGGCTGGTGGCTGTACTGGTTTACATTCCCACCAGCAGTGTAGAAGTGTTCCCTGATTGCCACATGCATGCCAACATCTACTGTTTTTTCATTTTTTGATTATGACCATTCTTGCAGGAGTAAGGGGGTATCACATTGCGGCTTTTATTTGCATTTCCCTGATCATTAGTGATGTTGAGCATTTTTTCATACATTTGTTGGCCATTTGTATATCTTCTTTTGAGAATTGTCTATTCATGTCCTTAACCCACTTTTTGATGGGATTGTTTTTTTCTCATTGATTTGTTTGAGCTTGTTGTAGATTCTGGATATTAGTCCTTTGTCTGATGTATAGATTGTGAAGATTTTCTCTGACTCTGTGCGTTGCCCATTTACTCTGCTGACTGTTCCTTTTACCATGCAAAAGCTCTTTAGTTTAATTAACTCCCGTCTATTTATCTTTGTTTTTATTTTTGGACATTATTATTCTAAGTTAAGTAACTCAGGAATGGAAAATGAAATATCGTATGTTCTCATTGATATGTGGAAGCTAAGCTATGAGGACACAAAGGCATAAGAATGATACAATGGACTTTGGAGACTTGGGGGGAAAGTTGGGGGGGTGAGGAATAAAAGACAACATTTATGTTATAGTATGTACCACTTAGGATATGGATGCACTGGGATCTCCCAGATCACCACTAAGGAATTAACTCATGTAACCAAATACCACCTGTACCCCAATAACTTATGGGGAAAAAAAAGATATTGATCAACCTATTCCAGGCCCTCTTTCCACCACTGAGCCTCTTGGGGACATAAATAGCTGCCTGCCCTCCCCTGTTCCCCTTGCCTGTTTACAGCAGGTACAGGCTTCGTCACAGTGCATCCCTTCTGAACTCCTCCAGCAACTTCCATCTGTCGTGGATCCAGGGTAGAATTCTGTCCTGGATTCCAAGACACTGCAGGCTGGATAGCTCTACCCCACTGCTCCCATCTCTGGAACCTCCTATCCTGTTGAGTAGGATGCTCCTGACATTACAGATTAGAGAAGAGGAATGCCAGGAGGCTGGATGTTGGATGGGCCCCTTCCCACAGGGAGGTCATCACCAGAAGGCAGTCTCACTCTCCCCTGGCCAACCTTGGTAGGGAGGGAGACTCCTGTTGACCAAGCTCACCCCTGATACCCACGTGAAACCTGTGCTCTGAGACTTGCAGTCACCACTGGGAGTCAGAAACAGGACTTTTGGCTCTAAAACAGTCATGTGAACCAAGTCTTTATGAAATTCGGGTTCCAAAAGCAATCATGCATTTGAAAATCCAAGTATATTTTAGAACAACTGGAAGAAAAAAGACATCAGAGATGATGCAAATAAAAAGATGAATTCATAAGAGATAAACTCACATCTTGCCTTTTTTATTTTTCTGGAGACATTTGGGGGCTGTTTTGAAGGAACGAGATGAGCTGGCCCACTGAGGCTATACCTCTCGGCGCCATTAGCCAAATTCATCACAAGAAAAGGTGCCTTGCTGTCTACCCTGGACATTCTGCTGGAGCTTTTGTGACCGAGCGCACTGATAACTGTCCCCTTTGTCCCACAACCAGCATAAACCTCTCGTTCTAATGGGGCCACTCTCTCCAGGCACCCAGGATCCTGGTGCACCTGTTCAAACTCCCAGCACCAGTTGCACATCTTCATGCTGTTCCTCACTGTGTTTCAACAGTCCCTCTCTCAGCCCTGACATAACACTTCTCCTGCCACCAGATCACTCCCTTGATTTTTCCTTATGTCCCAACCTTCCCTGAGATTCTGAGTTTCAGGTGGCATGAATGAATGATTAATTAGAGAAGACCTCTTCCACCACCCTGACTCCCAGCCCTAGCTTCCAACTTAGAGTAGAGCGGTAGAACATGCAGAGTAGTTAAAAGGACTGCCCCAAGTCCTGGCTCCACTGTTTCATATCCATGCAACCTTGAGTAAGTCACCTACCTAAATGTCCTGCACCTTAGTTTCCTCATTTGCAAAACAAAAATAACAATAGCATGGACCACATGAGGCAGTTGTGAACATTAAATGAATAACATTTGGAAAGTTATCAGATACTGTCTGGCACATGAATGTACTTAATAAATGTTTATATATATTTTTTCATTATTGGTGCATTCAACCCTCATACTGAATGCCTCAGTACACTGCATTCAACTCAGTACCCATATACTTCTGAAATCACATCTATGAGAGACACTCTGCTGTCCCACGGTCTTAGCGTATCAATTTCTTTTTTAGTCCATGAGTACAGCTAGCTCCTTATCTCATGCTCTTAGAGTGACATGTTTCTACATATAACCAAAAGCTTTAATAACTTTATAAGATGTATTATTGCAGCAGAATGAATCTATGGTGGCCCCTGTAATGCCCACCTCCTGGCATTAATAGTTTTGTGTGATTCTCTTTTTATGGCTGATACGATTTGGCTCTGTGTCCTCACCCAAATCTCATCTTGAATTGTACTCCCACGATCCCCACATGTTGTGGGAGGGACCTGGTGGGAGATAATTTGAATCATGGGGGTGGTTTCCCCCATACTGTTCTTGTGGTAGTGAATGAGTCTCACGAGATCTGATGGTTTTATCAGGTGTTTATGCTTTTGCATCTTCCTCATTTTCTCTTGCCACCACAATGTAAGAAGTTCCTTTTGCCCCTGCAACATGATTTAGAGGCCTCCCCAGCCGGGTGAAACTATAAGTCCAATTAAACCTCTTTTTCTTCCCAGTCTCAGGTATGTCTTTATCAACAGCATAAAAAGAGACTAATACAATGGCAACAGTGGCAGAACGTATGTGATTGTGATACATATGATTGTAACACCTGTCTCTGGAGGACACACTTCTTAGACAGCTTTGAAGAACCCAGCTGCTGTGCTATGAACTTACCTGTGGAGAGGACCATGCAGTCAGGAGGTGAATGTTGCCTCCAGTGGACACCAAGCAAGAAACTGAGGTCCTAACTCCAGAACCACAATGGCTGAATACTGCCAGTAGCCACATGAGTGAGGAAACAGCAACTCCCCCAGTTGAACTCCTGATGAGACCACAGCCCAGCTGATACCTTGACTGAAGCTTGGTAAAACCCTGAGCAGAGAACTCAACTAGGCTGTATGTCCCCAGATTCCTGACCTACAGAAACTGTGAGCTGACAGAAGTGTGTTGTCTTACACCTCTAAGTTTATGGTACTATGGTTATGCAGTCATAAGTAAATAATGCAATAATGAAGAGTATCATAGCTTGCATTGTCTGAAAACTACAACTGACTAGAGACAAAAAAAAAAAACTTTTCAAGATAGCCAAGACAAATATCCACATGTCAGGACATCAGTTGTCCCTCACAAAGAACCAGACCACTTTTATTACAAGACTACCTTTTGTCTGCTTGTTTGTGGTGGTGAGTGCAGTAGAGCACTGTCACATTACTCTAGCTGCTTTAGGTCTTTTAAAAACCTGACTTGTCAGAGGAAACTAAATGGAAATGCTAAGTCAGCAAAATAGTTTTTCTGAACTTCTAGAACCTTTTCCACATTGAAAGAATCTAATTAACAGTATGAACTGTGGACCATTTTAAAAATTGTGCAGGTTTTATTTTTTCTTAAATTACATTCTCCACTTTTCCCTGAATAAAATAGAGCTGGGAAGACATGTTTATATCACTAGTGACTAACAGAATCTGAGTAATATTTTATAATGTTCACCTCTCATTTATGAAAACTTCATCTCTGTCAAATATAATACCAATGAAATATTGTATTATTACTTCTTCAATTCCTGGTTCTCCTAAAGCAGTCAGTTTTTAACATAAAATGAATATATATCTAATGTAGCAATATAAATATTATTCAGCATTTAGTGGTCTATCTAGACCATCTGTTGGCAAATGAACAAATGCCTGCCTATAGAGCAGAATATGAAGTGTTAAACATCATTTCCCTGAATGTTAGAAGGTTGGTGTGCCTCTTCATCCCACAGGAAATAAAAGGGAAGGGCATCCCAGGATGGTTAGGAGACAAGATTGGCCCAGCTGGAGAGGAGCATTGTAGGTGAAAGAGGGCCATGAGCATTGAGCTGAAGATTTGGGGTTTGCATCATCTGCACAACTAGTCCTGTTATGAGGCATCATTTCTGCTTCAAATGGAGAAAGGAGTTGGTAGTCTACATCTCTCAAGGACCATGTGTATGCAGTAGAAGAAAGAACCTACCTATGGGCCCCCCTTTTCCACTGTGCCTCCTTAGCTTTGCATTCCCTCTGGGAAGATGCTGGAAACCAGATTACTTTATGGATTACACTGGGAGAATTGATTCTTCAATGTCTACAGATGAGCTGGTTAAAAAAGAATAACTGAGATTGTTAAAACTCTATGTATTAAAGGAAATACTGGGAAAGTTTTATGTAACACTCAGAGGTGAGTGAAAAGAGGTAGTAGGTGATGGGCTTTGGGGCTAAAGACAAACTTTAGACAATGTTAAAACAATCTCCTTTCCCAATCTTCCTTCTTAAGTGATGGTAGTCATGATTGGCCAGAATTAGGATGAAGAGAAACAAAACCCATAGTTGAGATCCAAAAGTTTGGGAGAACTTAGGAGAAGTGTAACCTGGATTCCTGAAAATGTTGACTTATAGAGACATTTTTGAGATATGAAAGTTCATTATTTCCTGGTGCTTAAGGAAGAAAATAATTGATGTTGTGAGCTGGGTGGGACTTTAGGGACCATGCTGAACAATCCACTGACCACTGCAGGCTCCCATTTAGGATCTTGGGCCAACAGCCACCAGCCTCTGTTCATGCAGTCTCACTGGGGGCAGTTATTTTTTTGGAGTGGTATGCCTCTGAGCAGGTAATTCCAATAATCAATGTCAAACTAGATATTGAAACAGCCCAGGTATCCTGGTCAAGCTAGCTGTTGATACTCCTGACTGTCACATTATTTTGTTTTTTGTTTTGTTTTGTTTTGAGACGGAGTCTCACTCTGTCACCCAGACTGGAGTACAATAGTGCGATCTTGGCTCACTGCAAGCTCTGTCTCCTGGGTTCAAATGATTCTTCTGCCTCAACCTCCCAAGTAGCTGGGATTACAGGTGCATGCCACCACACCCGGCTAATTTTGTATTTTTAGTAGAGACGGGGTTTCACCATGTTGTCCAGGCTGGTCTTGAACTCCTGACCTCAGGTGATCCACCCACCTTGGCCTCCGAAGGTGCTGGGATTATAGGCATGAGCCACACCTCCCGGCCCAACTGTTGCATTATTATTTGCAGATGTTGGCTATCCCTGCTGTTGTCTATATATCAATTCTGTCTACCCAACACAGCTGTAAACTTCTCAAGGTGAGGAGTGAGCCATCACTCCTTGCACCTCTTGCTGTGATTGACATGGTATACCTTAAGATATGTGTTAATTCCTATGTCTTAATAAATATTGGCTTAGGGAGAATTTGCTGGAGCAAGTACAGACAGTATGTTTAACTTCTTTTATTCAACAGAATTAAAAAACTAGCTGGTTCTCTCAATGAAATAATACTTTCTTTTCTTTCTTAAAATCTAGCTGATCTGATCTAAAATACACATGTGGGAGGTGGGATTGTAGAAATATCTCAAATTAATTGGCGTCTAGCTCTTTGTAAGGTATTTGACAGTCTGAGTTGGTTGCTTCCCCCACTGCAAAGCAGCAAAATCTGCTCTCAAAGGCTTCACGTGGCTGGGAAAACTCTGTTCCCAATTCAGATCCTCTGGGGAGGGCATCAATTATTTCCTCTTGTTTTTAGCACTGATTGTTCTGTCTAATTTGAAAGGATCCAAAAAAGGAAATGACACTTAGCATTAGTATCATTCTCCATCACTTTTGAAAGATATATGAAGGGAATGTTGGCGCAATCAGTCTAGAAACATATTTCTCCTATAACAATAAGCCAGTTATTTTTGCTTTGAATCAGAAACGGCTCCAGTAGACCCATGAAGGAACGGGAAACAAAGCTGAGTGCCAAGCATATGATAACATGCTCAGCATCATATCACATTAGGGGCTTGCAAACTGAAACAACAATACCACTACACACCTATCAGAATGGCCAAAATCCAGAAGACTGACATCACCTATGCTAGTGAGAATGTGGAGCAACAGGAACTCTCATTCACTGCTGGTGGGGATGCAAAGTGGGGGAGCCACTTGGGAAGACAGTCTGGCAGGTTCTTAAAAAGGTAAACAGGCTGGGCGCGGTGGCTCACGCCTGTAATCCCAGCACTTTGGGAGGCTGAGGTGGGTGGATCACGAGGTCAGGAGATCAAGACCATCCTGGCTAACATGGTGAAACCCATCTCTAGTAAAAATACAAAAAATTAGCTGGGCATGGTGGTGGGCGCCTGTAGTTCCAGCTACTTGGGAGGCTGAGGCAGGAGAATGGCGTGAACCTGGGTGGTGAAGCTTGCAGTGAGCCCAGATCACGCCACTGCACTCCTGTGCAGTGTCTGGGAGACACAGCGAGACTCCGTCTTAAAAAAAAAAAAAAGGTAAACACACTCTTACTATACCATCTAGTAGATTTGCTCCTAGGTGTTTACCCAAAGGAGCTGAAAACATGTCCGTGCACATGAATGCTTATAGCAGCTTTACTCAAAATTGCCAAAAAATTGGAAGCAACCAAGATGTCCTTCAATAGGTGGGTGGATAAAGAAATTGTATTCAATTCTATTTCTATAAGGAAAATCTATTCATACAATAGAATATTAGTGTCAGAGATTTTTTTTTAACAAAGAGCTATCAAGCCATGAAAAGATAAGGAAGAACTTATTTTCCTTATCTTCCTGAAAAAAGCCAGTTTGCAAAGGGCAACATACTATACAATCCCAACTGTACGACATTCTGAAAAAGGCACAACTATGGAGACAATAAAAAGATCAGAGTTTTGGGTGAAGGGAGGGATGAACAGGCAGAATACAAACAAATTTTAGGGCAGTGATTATTATTATGATACTGTAATGGACATAGAATATTATGCATTTTTCAAAGCACATAGAATATACAACATGAAGAAGGAATGCTAATGTAAACTCTGGATTTTCATTAATAATAATATATTATTAACTAAAATGATTTATTTCACTTATTTTCATTATTATCTAAAATGTTATTTAATTATTAAATTTAGATGCTACTTGATTTTTGCTTTATTATTATGATGTTAACATCATCAACTGTAACTAGTGTACAACACTAATGCAGGATGTTAGCAGGGGAAATGGTGTTGGAGAGGGAGATATGTGAGAACTCTGTACTTTCTTTTCAATTATTCTGTAAACATAAAGCTGCTCTAAAAAATAAAATCTATTAATTAAAAAAAATAACTGAGTGGAAAAAGAGCATTTTGCTCATTGGACGGACTTTTTGTCCTCCATGTGATGGAGTCAGCTGGCTGGGCATAAACCTGCAGAAGGTGGGAGAAGGCTCTGCCAGCCTTGCCCCTGAGGTTTCCACCCTCCCGTGCTCTGATTTCCTGGGGTTGTGCTCTGTTGCCTCCAGTGAGAGGTGGTCAGTAATTCCATGAGCTGCTTCTGGTGCCTTTGTACCAGACAGATATCGCAAAGGCAGGTGTGTCAACTACAACCAGAGGCCAATTTCCCTGGAGTCAGATTTCAGACCACATGCATCACTCCTCCTCACAATGTAATCTCCTCCCCAGGCTGAGCCCTGCCAGAGGGGAGAGTTAGGACTGGTGGGAAGGGCTTGCCCCCTTGGCTGCAGGAAACTCAGGTGGCACCTTGGGGAGAATCCTAAAAAGATGCTCTTCTTCAAGATGCCTCACATCTACCTGTCAGAAAATTGTCACACTGTTCTGATGTTTCAGACAACTCACTTTCATCTGCTAGAAAACCGTCTAGATAAATACAAGCCTGTGATGTCTGTACCTCTGATGATGTCCCTTAGACATGGTGTCCTCCTCCACCTATTGTCAGAAGGTGGCCCATCTGGGCTCCTGGTGGCCAGTTCCCTCCATCCACTAGGACAGGCAGACCACTAGGAAGCATCCTTCTCCACACCCACATGCCCTGTCCTTGGGAGCCGGGAGACATCTCAGATGACGTGCAGAATCCCTTCGTGCAGGCTCATCACGAGCCCTTTGTTCCTTAGGGTAATAGCAAACAAATGCGCTGTTGTTCCTCATTTCCATGTATTTCCATCGGTTAATTGGAAATGGCTCTGCCTGAATAGGAAATTTTTCTATCTTGGGCTTCTTGAATAGAGAAGCTTTGGGGCACAATCTTAAATCTTCAGAGGACAGAGAGCCCACAGGCCACCCTTCCAGTACTGACTAGCAGCTTGGGTCCTGGAGAATTTCCAATACCCATATTTTAGGGATTTTTTGTCTACTAAAAGTAACAGTTTCATTCAGGACAAGAGGTTATTCAAAAATACATAAATAATGGCCTCCACTGAGGACTTACATTGTGTAGAGAATAATGCATTGAAAAATGCTAAACTACCTAGTGAATAGCAAGTATGGGGGCAGGGAGGAGGAACAGGCTTCCATCTTGATTAAGTGAAAAATAAAATAATGATGCTTTCATTTTTATTAGACAGTATGTCATATACAAAATCCCAATTTTTCTCTTACTAATAGAGAAACCGCATCTTGCCTGGCGGAGAGGACCGACTCTTTAAGTCCACTCTAAGCCTGTCCTCCTTCCTGTCTCAGCATTTGCTCCACCAGCTTTCATTCAGCACAGAGCCTGGGGCACGGGTGCCATGAAGATGAATACAGGAGAGATCTTAGCCTTAAGGGGCTCATGGCCTGATAAGTGCATAAACAAAAAAATAATTTTTAATACAACACAGTAGGTGCTATGATACAAATTATGTACAATACACATATAAGTGGAGAGGGAAATGTCTGATTCTACATGGGGGTTCCAAAGAAATCAGGTGACAGTTGAGATGGTCACGGTAGAGCAGGTAATTGGGCAGATATGAGCAGGGCAGCATAGGGCCCCCAAAGAACATCGGGTGACTGTCAGGTGACTGACGGGTGGTTGTTGACAGCCAGGGAGCTGGCAATAGGGAGGGGAACAATTCCTAACAAACAGGAGACATGTTGAGCTTGTGGGCAACAATTTCCCAATAAAAACTTAAAATGGTGAAGTTTGATCTTCCTTTGGGACATGTCTAAGCATGCACAGTAAGGAGCAAAATGCCAGCATTGGACCTGTATATGACCTTCCTCTAGGGGTGCTAGACCAGTAAGGGAAAATTGCCCTAAGACAGCATGCACATAGCTTCAACCATCAAATGGCACCTGTGGTCCCTCATACACTAGCAAGTCACTATGCACTTGGCAATTAGCCATCAGCCCACCCAAAAGGAAAGACGAGAGGAAGAGATTGGGAGAAACTAAGAAATTATAAATCTATAAGAGCCCTGAGCCAACAATCAGGTAAAGCATTCAAATCTTTTGAGTTGTCCACTTGATCCCTTCCAAGTGTACTTCACTTTGCTTCAATAAACTGTCATGTCTGCCTTACATCTACCTCCGTCTCTTGGCTGAATTCTTTCTCCCAAGACAAGGATCAAGGACTAAGGGGAGCCCATCCAGACTTGCCACCAGTAACAGTCATGGCAGAAATAATCCAGAAATAGCTCTAATTATGGCCAACCATTTAATTCTCTTCCTGGACACTCAGGAGGATCACATTTACCCTATACCTGAGTAGAGCCATGAAACTAATTCTGACCAAGGTGGATATATGGGCAAATGTGATGTGTGACACTTCCAGGCTATCCCATGAACTGTCTCATAACCATCCAGTCCTTTATCCTCCTGTGGCAAATGTGAAGTTACATGTTGGGGATTGCAGTATCCCAAGATGCAAGGAGCCTAGATCTCTGAGTCACTCCACTGCCTGGAGACGGATGACTCAACTGGAACATCCTCACTGGACAACAGATAGATGGGAAATAAACTTTTATTTTGTTAAGTCACTAAACTGTGGAGGTCGTTTGCAACAACTGGCATGATTTATTTAATACTACGGAAATTGGTATTCTGAAGTGGGTTGCTGCGTTAACAAAAATATGTGGCCATTTTCTTAGCAGTTGAGTAAACAGCATGCTGGGTGACTGGACATCTATGTTACATAGTGTCAAGACATCTGGCAAATGGTCATGTGCGGAGACTTGGAAGGCTGACTCCATCACTATGGGTTCATGGCAATTATTGGACAATGGAATGTTAGAAATGTGTACAAATTGGAATTTATTCTCTTTGGAAAGGCAAGAAATACAAGAAAGAGATGAGCACAGATGTAACTGGCTATTTTGGAAACAGAAAACCAAAGGTAACAGGTCAGAAATTTAGGGCCCTATAGGGTTGTAAGAGGTAACTGCTTTTGGTCCCCAGACAGTGAAACATGAAAATAAAAAATTATTTGAGCTGACAAAGGTCTAGTGAACTTTCTCTAAGCTCATTAAAGTAACTCGGGGCAAATATGTGAGTAAGGGTATAGACTTCCCACTCAAGCCCAGTGGCATGAAAGAAGCTGCCATTCTGCTGAGCAGGAGGAACACCGTGGAGAAGAGGTGAGAACCAAAGGAGATTAGAGAACAATGTCCAGAAAAGGTCTTTAAATGTGGTTACTGATATATGAAATTGACTGGAAACAAATAGATCAGAAGTCACTAAGATTTTGAGACAGCTGCACTGCCAAAAATACCAACCCTGGACCAAAAATTTCTTTGACTATTGGAGACTTAAAAACAATCTTTGGGTACCCAATCTTTCCTGAACAGAAAGTGACTTCCAAAAGCTGTACTGCCCCAAGCCAAACACATTGGCCAACATCTATTCTTAGGTGACTGTGGATAATAATGAGGAAGGAAGAGCCCCCCAGAGGGTGAATTCTGAAGCCACAAGAACAGGATCTAATCAGAGTTTTCCCAGCATTAAGAACAGGGAAACATCACTACAGGGCAACATCGACAGGACTCAAGCATGGCTATGGGCTAGAGATGGATGTGAGACTTCCATTCCTCCATTCCAAAAGGAAGAATTACACACAGTTCTGTTCTCGAACCACCACTGTCTATCAGAAAGCAGGGTGGCAGATAGCACATCACTCAGATTATAGAAGCTCAGACCAACAGGAGCAGTTCAGTTTCCGGTGGAGAGTCCTGAACGGCTCAGGGATCCCGGGCTCCAACTGCATACCATGACTGGGTGGGGACCTGTTTTCTTTCCATGGGGCAGAGGGGGAGCAAGTTTTATCATATGGGAAGAGAAGTAAAACAATATGGTGACCAGAATGGTGGATAGCTATGCCTTCATTAAACTGTTTGTTTTCCTCCCCGGCTCTGGGAGACCACATTCCCCAATCCTGTTGCATATGGATGGAGCCGGGCGATTGGCTTTGAGCAATGTAATGTGGGTATTACAGCTGCTGGCGTCAGGCTAGAGCAAACAGGCAGGAAGATTGGTCCTCTTTGCTTTCTCTCTTTCTTCTGGAAAGGGACACTTTTCTCCTCTGGCCTTTGGACATCAGACTCCAGGTTCTCCAGCTTTGGGGCTCTGAACATGGCACCAGCAGCCTGCCAGGAGCTCTTGGGGCTCACTGGGGGCTGCACTGTCAGCTTCCCCGGTTCTGAGTCTTTGGACTTGGACTGAGCCACTGGCTTCTCTGGTTTTCCAGCTTGTAGCTGGACTATCATGGGACTTTGCCCCTGTGATCGTGTGAGCCAGTACCCCAGTTCCGGTAGCCACCTGAGACTCTACGGCAGAATGGAGTCTGGCCACTTCCCCACTCTCCGAAGATTTTACAGAGCCTTTCTGCCCTTAGGCCACATGTGCCAGCATACAATGCAAATGACCATGTATCAAGTGTGCTGGAAGCATACAATGCAAATGACCATGTGTCAAGTGTGCTGGACTGAGGCCTCAAGGCAAGCTTACCCCTGCGCAGGGTTAATGACAAACCCAAGGTGGGCAGCCTGGAGCTAGCCACAGTCCGAGCCAAAAGCTCCAGTGACATCTGCTCTGTGTCCAAAAAGGTAGAAGGAAAGGAACACAGTGTGCTAACTTATCTCAAATAAAGTAATTATTTATTGCCAACATCAAGTATGAAATGTGAAGCTATTCAGGGCCAGTTACAGGAAAGCTGTATTACTATGTATCTTACAGAATAGTTAAATTACCAAGTTTTGACTAGAGAATAAAATTTGTCTTAATTTCTAGTAAGTTTTGTTTGTTGAAATATAGACTCATAATATTGAAGACAGTGCTGGGTGTCGACTTCTGAACACAGCACACACTAGATAGTGTATGAAACGCTGTGCAACACAACAGGGCAAGAAATTGGAAACCTGCTTTTCTGCAATACTGTTCATTTGCCCTTACACAAGGAACATTGCACTGCTTATTTTGACAATGATACTCTTGTATTCATTGAATAAATCACCTAATTTGTAAGAATCTACATTTTATTCCCATGGGAATTAATAAAGCATTTTCATTCTGAATAAAAATGTGAACTGCATAAACATTTGTGTGTTTTTTTTTAATTGGTTCTCTTAAGGGGGACATAGGGCATTGTTTTTCACTGCTTTATACAAATGTAAGGCATAGAATCATTCTCTTAAAAAATTAAAACAAAGCTTTTCATTAATTATTTACTCATTTGCCTAAAAATGTCTTTATGACCAACAAATGGAACAGCTTTTGCACTTCAAAGTAAAATCTTTACTTTCACAAATCACTGGAGTTTTTGGCTACCAGAAACTGGGCTTTGAATTGCTTCCCCGTAAGTAACTGGGACTCAGTGGACCCTATTTCAGGACATCTGGCTTGGTAACCATTGTCATGATGAGTGCATGCCTCCTGACACTCTGGGCTTGTGGAGACGGGCCAGCTGGAACATGCTGGCAGTGGGGCTGCTGAGAGGGGCTCGGCCAGGGTTCATGGTGAAGGGGAACCAGCAGGTCTTGCTGAAGGGGTAAAGCCAAAAGAGAGGAATAAAAGATGACTCCAACATTCTAGGTCTGAGCAACTGGAAGGATGAAGATGTCATTGTTAACGGAGGTGGGGAAGGCTGCAGTGGTGGGGACTTGGCTCCTGGACAGGACCAGCAGCTCAGGTATAGATGTGTGGGATGTGAGGTACCCACTCACAGCGGGTCTCACCTCTTGATTCTGCCTAGTTTCACTTTCACAGAGGAGATTTATCCCCAGGTATTAGATCCCCTCTACAATAACAACAGCTGGATATAAATTTTCCCTGCAAAATGACACTATTCTGTAAAACAAGTAGTAATCGGATGTTGCATATGCATAGGCAACGTAAAGTTAAATGTCATATATTGATACTTTTATATCAATCATAACATGTAGCTAAGTAACATTAATCACACATTAGTGACTTGATTTCATCTCAGCCAGATTCTTGAGGCATAAGAAAAACAAAAATGACAGAAATTTCCTAATTGACTTTATTCAACTGATTGATACAGAAAGAAAACCAGTTACCTCTATCAAAAAGCTTATAGTATATATGGGTACGTTCATCTATTCCTAATGCAGGTGTTTTGATACCTGTATTATATTTCAAATATGTACATGTATCACTCAGAGTTTTCAAGAGAGATGGAACCGATAGAATGGATAGATGGATAGACAAATGTATGTATTTTAAGCATTACCTCACTGAGCTGTGGGGGCTGGCAAGTCTGGAATGTACAGGCCAGCAGGCTAGAAACCCAGGCAGGAGATGATGCTGCCATCCTGAGGCAGAATTTCTTCTCTGGGAAACTTCAGTTTTTGCTCTTATGGCCTTCAACTGATTGGATGAGGCCCACCACATTATCAGGGGTAATCTCCTTTACTGACATCTACAGAACGCCTTCACAGCAACACCTACATTAGTGTTTGACCAAACAAAGAGGCACTGTATCCTACCCAAGTTGACACATAAAATTTACCATCACAGCAACCTGTACAAGTTAGTGTCCTACCCTTTTTAGAAGACTTGGAACTGGGAAATATCAGGAAATATACAAAAAATTACCAATTTCAATGGAGAGTAATTCATAGAAAGGGTTTAAGACCCTCCTGGTTCGAGAACAGCCTTGCCAACATGGCGAAATGCCGTCTCTACTAAAAACACAAAAATTAGCCCGGCATGGTGGCTCACACGTGTAATCCCAGCTACTCAGGAGGCTAAGGCAGGAGAATCACTTGAACCAGGGAGGCGGAGGTTGCAGTGAGCTGAGATTGCGCCACTGCACTCCAGCCTGGGCAACAGAGCAAGACTCCATCTCAAAAAGACCCTCCGGGGCAGGTGGAGGCATAGACACTGTGGAGACGCTGTCGCAGGTGACCCTGGGGAGGCAGACGTGCTTCTTCCCACATAGCAGACAGTGTGGGACACACAGCCTGTGCCTACTCTATTGTGTTTGGAGCATGACTCCACGGCCAGGTGAACCACATGGGTTCTTGGGTTTCCACCTGTGCCATGTGTTGGGGTGGGACAGGAGAGAAGCTAACTGTTCATTTGCTAGTGCTCCTGCCCCCAAGCCCCTGTGCCTGTGCTGCCCGCCCTTTCAAGGTGGATTCACTCCATCCTTCTGCATGCCACTCCTGCTGTGGGCCCTGGAGATGCGAGGATGAGGAAACTATGGGTTCTACTCCAACAGAGCCCACAGTCTGAAGGGGGAGGCTGCCAGGGAAACCATGACTGAGGGTGGAGGGATGAGTGTGGAGATACATTAGCCTGGAGGGAGGGCACTGGCAGCTCTGAGGTTGGCTTTTGGGGAGGTAGGAACAGCCTTCCTACACTCCAGGAAAGTCAGGAAAGGCTTCTGGGAGGAGGTGACCCTTGAACAATTTTGAGAATCCTTCAACAACATCATAAATAAAGATCAAACCACACATGTCTCAGGGCTATTTGTGACAGGTTTGAACTGCCCTAAGTAGTCTCAGGAAAGATGGGTACTGATCCTGAAGACTTTTTCTATAGCATAGATTATAAAAATATGAATTCCTAACCCTGGCTGCTCACCCTTCTCCCCATTCTTGTGTTTCTGACAGGGTCATCAGAAATTATCTCCGAGGGTACCATAAAAACCTCTTTTAATATGTAGTGTGATAAAGCAGCTTAAAGTTGAGCATGTTAGAGGAAAGTGATTAAAACCTAAACAAGTAACAATAGCATTTCCCATTTCCAAAAGGGATAAAAATTCCCATCGCAAGGGTGAAGCAGGTCAGATGGCTGCCATGCGTGCCTTTGAAAAACCATCAAGATGTGTTCAGGAACCAGAAAACGGACTAACCCAACAGGAGTATTTTTGAGTGCACATTTACTGTCTGAGCCCTTATATCTGAAGGAAATTAACTGCCTCACCACCACACTACAGTTATTTATGGAGCCACTTGCTGGGTAGGCAGTGGAAGCCCCTATTCGTGGGCAACTCCTAGATGAGAAAGCCAATGAGCCAGTACCCGCGAAGAAATGTGTGATTAGAATCCAATTCATGTACGTGTGAACCTCATGGGGCACAGTGCTGGGAGGGGCAGGGGGGCCAAAGAAGGCCTCTCCAAGAAGATGACATCATAGTAAAGGTGAGGCAGCACAGGTGAGAAAGGTGGGAAGGAGCCAATCCCTCCAGTGCTTCCAGACAGGAAATAATAGCCCGGTGCTCCAGGCAGGAGGAGCCTGCCTTCTGGAGGCATTGACAGTGCTCCAAAGTGGAGGGCTGGAGAGGGAGCCACACCAGATCTGCCGGATCACTGCAAGGGCTCTGGGCCAAGCTTGATGGAAATGAAGGGAGGACTCGGCACAGTTTTAACCCACAAGTTGTTCTTACTTCCCTGGTAGATATTTGCTATTATGTTTGGCAGAATTGGGCACCTGGAATGTTCTCTTGGTCAAGTAATTTTGATGAGAGTTCCTTTCTTTCCTGAAGGTCAGTCAGATATGCTTGCTCCCTCTTCCCATTATCTCCAGCAGGTCTGCTGAACAAGTGCACTCAACTGCCTGGGTGCACCTCTTCCCACGACATCAAATGTCTAGCTTGTGAGGGCTGCACTGTCTTGCAGTGTTTCTATTTCTTGCTCTCAGCAGTACTGTGGTGGGGCCTGTATCTTGATAGAGGCAAGGAAACCTTGGTCTTGATGCTCAGAGGTTCTTGACACTGGCTCTCCGGTAAGATCACCATGGATGCTAAAATGTTTCTGTAAAGGCCAGGGCCCCCACTCAAACCTGCCTTTCTGGGTTGTCCTGGCCCCAACTGCCCTGTTCAGGTTTTCAGACATTCAAAGAGAAGAGTCGAGGTCAACCAACATTTATGCGGGCAAATGATCAGATTTCTCTTAGGAGAGTAGACATTTTCTTCTCTTTCCTGTGAGTCCCAAATGATAAGCTGAAAGTTGTTTCCTACTGCTCACACACAGCCCCTCTGAAAAGCAGAAAAACTTTCTGAGGTATTGAGCGAGGTGTTTTAACACCATGGACAGCGCCCTTGGTTCTTTGACCGGGACGTGCTTCCTAATAAAACGGCATTCCAGGTTCTAGAAAGCATTTCGGCAACATAGGCTCAGAAACACCAGATTCAAGAGAATAACTATTATATGTGAATACACTTAAAAATAGATCACACACTCTAACAACTGAAATGTACAGAAGAGATGAAAGTGCATCCGTTAACGTTTAAATGCCCATTTCTACTGGTAGCATTCATCTGTACACTCAGCACAGCGCAGCAGCTAACCTCTAGGACAGCGCCGGGGCAGAGGCAGCAAGGAGCCAGCGCTGCAAAGCTGTGAGGGGCGGGCTTTAGGCTCCCACCGCCTGTATCTGAAACGCTGGGACGGGTATTTAACCCCCTGAACCTCGCTCCTCTTGCCTGTGAAATGTGGATGCTCCAGCGGGAGTTTCCGAAGATTGGAAGCTTGACGTGTAAAGGCCTTAGCAGAAAGCTGCCCTTGGTTTTAGGACCACTTAAATACGCAATCAGGTTTCCCTTCATCACTTTCATTAAAGCTTTTTAAAAAATATGATGCTTCTTCAGTGGAGCTATTTCCTCCTTCTCTCCACACCCAAAATACAAACAAAAACACACCCACCTGCACACATTCGCACATGCACTCGATCACATTCACACTCATATCTATGCTATCACTCACACCCAGTCACACCCACCTGCACACTCTCACACTTCCCACGCACATATTCCTGCATACACGCATGCACACATTCACTCATGCACCCTCACACACACACAGCAGGCTCAGATGAATTTGAGATGTCCCTCTAGCTCTCCCACATCTCAGGTATTATGCTCAGAGCTTCTGGCATTGATGTGTGGAAAATGTGAGAGACCTCTGCCTCTAGACCACATTATTATATTATTCATTTTCTATTTCTTCTATTTTTTTCAGTTTTATGATTTTTATTAGAAAAATGACGTGTGCTCACTGCAGCTGAGGAAGGGACAGGGAGAGAGAGAGAGAGAGAAAGACTTAAGGGAGGGTTTTAAATACTTCTCCTGACTTCAAATCTCTCACCTCTGAGATAGTTGCTGGTTTGTTTATGTAGTTATTAACTGTGGTCAACTGAAAAATGGCCCCAAATATGTCATTGTCCTAATCTCTGGCACCTGTGATTGTGACCTTACATGGCAAAAGAAATTTTGCAGCTACGATTAAATTAAGGATCTCAAGATTGGGGATTACTTTGGATTTTCCAGGAGGACCCAGTGTCATCTTAAGTGTCCTTTAAGAGGGAGGCAGGCAGGTCAGAGAGGAGAAGGCCACGTGATGCTGGACACAGAGGACTAAGTGTTGCGCTGTAAAGAGGGAGGAACAGGCCACAAGCCAAGGAATACAGGCCACACTGGAAGCTGAAAAAGACAAGGAAAGGGACTCTCTCCTTAGAAACTTCAGAAGAAAGCAACCCTACCAACACCTTGACTTTAGCCCAGTGAAACTCATTCGGGACTTCTGACCTCCAGAACTTATAACATAGTAAGTTTATGTGATTTTAAGTCACTAAGTTTGTGGTAATTTGTTACAGCAACAATAGAAAATTAATACACCAAATGTTTTCTATACTCTGTGTGTGTGTGTGTGTGTGTGTGTGTGTGTGTGTGTGTGTGTATACTCCACTTTTTTGGCCAAATGAAATTATGTAAAGTATGTATTTTTAAAAATTTGATCAGGAGGCTGAGGAAGGAGAATGGCATGAAGCCAGGAGGCAAAGCTTACAGTGAGCTCAGATCACACCACTGCACTCCAGCCTGGGCGACAGAGCAAGACTCCGTCAAAAAAAAAAAAAAAAAAAAAAAAAGATATCAATTCCTATAACATTATCTTTTTTATGAGTTTTTTTGGTAATCCTTTGTATGGGTGAACATATTGCATTTAGTCTACTATCAATATATGCATACTTATTATCTTTGCATTTCCACTATTAGAAATGATCAATGAATACTCATATCCATGTCGCTTTGGCTACACATGGCTGTGTTTCTGTAGGATAGATCCCCAGCAGTAGAAGGATGTCTAAGTTCATTAGACACTGTTGAATGCACTTCACACTCACTGCAGCACAAGAGTGGCCACTTGCCCACATCTTAGCAACAATAGAAAACATCATCCTTTGCCCACTTTTTTCTATTGGAAATGTTCATTTTTTCTTATTGATTTGATATCGATCTTTATATACTAAATATATTACTTATATGTTGGATAAGTTGCAAATATTTTCCTTCTTTGTGTTTGTCTTTTAACTTTTTCCTTTCGGCAAGAAAATGTGCTCAGTTTTTATGTCTTAAAAGTAGGAAAAAGGCTTTTTAAAACCCAAAAGTCTATCAGAAAAAGATTTTCTAATAAATACCCTCCTATAATTACATCTAAACTTTGTAGTTTCACTTTAAAATATCTTAATCTCTAATACATCTGAAATTTGTGTGTGCATTGGGAAACAGAGATACAACCTTTTTTTTTTTTTCTTAAAGAAAAGCTAATCATTTGTATTTTCCTCAGATATTTGAAATACTACCTCTTTTCATTTACTAGGTTCCACAGCTATCTGGGTCTGTTTTAGTGTTCTCTTTGCGCTTATTAATTTACTATATATGAAGCCAGGCACGGTGGCTCATTACTGTAATCCCAGCACTTAGGTAGGCTGAGGCGGGTGGATCACCTAAGGTCAGGAGTTCAAGACCAGACTGTCCAACATGGTGAAACCTCATCTCTACTAAAAATACAGATTAGCTGGGCATGGTGGCACGTGCCTGTAATCCCAGCTACTCAGAAGGCTAGGGTGGAAAATCGCTTGAACCCGGGAGGTGGACATTGCAGTGAGCTGAGACTGTGCCATTGCACTCCAGCCTGGGCGATAAGAGAAAAACTCCATCTCAAAATAATAATGATAATAATAATAATAATTTACTAGATATAAGATTCTGGGAATACAACATTCTTACAGTATTTTTGGATCTCTAGAAGGTAAACTCTTCCCTAATTATTTTTCTTTATTTTTAAAACTTTCTGAATGTTTTAATACACTTATTACATTATTTTATGTTTTTAGTTTATTTCACTTTAATTTTTAGTCAATGGAGGTGGCCAAAACAACCCATAACAGACTCTGCCTATGTGTAACGAATACTCAAGTTTTCAGCAGAAGGAGTTACATGAAAATGTGCTCCAATCGGTTGAGACAAAGCAAAGCCAGCACCGAGAAAGACAAAGTTATAGACAAGGCTGGGAGCGAGCACAAGACTGTTAGAATACAAAGAACAAAATTATTCTCAAAAGAGAAGAGTTGGAATGTCAAATAAAATAACAGTGCAATTAAAAAACTGCATATGAAATACCAGATTCAGTTAATCGTGTGGAGAAGTGGCAAGGAGAAGACAATTAAAATCATTATGGAGTATGTGTGTGTGCGTGCAGTTATACAATGGTGAATCGGGTGGATTGGGGCACTGGGTGGTAAATTTTAAAAAGCATTTGAATTTTAACTCTGAAAATTAAGGAAGACATTTATATTTAAAAATCACCAATATAACCATTTCTAGAATTAAAAGCCAAGATATATAACTTCAAAGTAGTAGAGAATATAAAATGCCTCCTCAACACCAGCAAAAAATTAATTAAAAGACAAAGGATGAAACAATAAGGAAATGGAAGATAAATCCAAAGAACAATAGAAGTAAGCAAAAATTTATCAATAAGATTTTTTAAAAATAGATGGTACAAGTATCCATGTAAGAAAGAAAACTTTCAGAAAGTTCCTTAAAACAAAGCACAAGCAACTGGCTGGGAGCAGTGACTCATGCCTGTAATCCCAGCATTTGGGGAGGTTGAGGCAGGGGGATTGCTTGAGTCCAGGAGTTTGAGACTGGTCTGGGTAACATGGCAAGACCCATCTCTACAAAAAACAAACAAAAAGCACCACACACACACACACACACACACACACACACGCAGGCAAGTGTCATTTATGAGTTATGCCTACAAAATCTGATACTAATGGGCTGGAAGTTGAAGGAAGATACTGGGAACAGAGGTCTACAATTTTGTTCTTTTAATTCAAGATTCTCTTGGCTAATCTTAGCATTTTGCATTTCTATATGCATTTTAGAATCAGCTTGCTAATTTCCACAATAATAATGTGGGAGTTTTACTTAGGACTGCATTTAACCCGCAGATCAATTTGAGGGAATTGTGGCACCTGTAATCCCAGGTACTCAGGAAGCTGAGGCAGGAGAATCTCTTGAACCCAGGAGGCAGAGGTTGCAGTGAGCCGAGACTGCGTCACTGCACTCCAGCCTGGGCGACAGATTGCAATACTGGTTTTTCCAATCCATGGAGATGACGTCTTCCTCCATTTACATAAATATTCTTTAATTTCTCTGAAGAGTTTTGCAGTTTTCAGCGTAAAAGTCCTATACATCTTTTGATATATCTATTTGTAGGTATTTCATTTTTATAATAATGTAAATAATATATTTTTAAAAATCCATGTTCTACTTATTTATTGTTGGTATATGGAAATACAATTGATTGTTTTGTGTACTGACTTTGTATTGTGTACCCTTTACAAATTTGCTTATTGATTTGAATACTGTGTAGATTTCTTTGGATTATCTATGTATACAATTAGTTATCAGCAAATAATGAGTTTTATTTATTTCTTTATAATTCTTTTGCCTTTATTCATTTTTCTTGGCTTATCACACTGGATAGGACCTCCAATATAAGGGCAAATAGAAGTGTGATAATGGATATCTGTGTCTCATTTCTAATTTCATGAGAAAAAGTTTTAATATTTTATCATTAACAGGTTTACTTTAGTTTTCTGTTAATTTTTAAATTAAACTACAAATTTTCCATTCTATTTCTGATTTCCATTAGTTTTTTGTGTTTTCTTTTTAATCACAAACAGGTGTTCAATCTTATTTTAAAATTTTTTTTGTATCTACCTAGATGGTCATATTTTTTTCTCCTTTTTATGTTAATGTAGAAATTACATAGATTGACTTTCAAATATTAAACCCATCTTATATTGTCATAAACTCACATTAGACCTGATGTATCATTATTTTTATATATCGCTAGATTTAGCTTATATTTTATTTAGGAGTTTCGCATCTACAGTCCTTAAAGATATTGACCTATAATTTTCCTTTCTTGTAACATAATCGACAGATTTTGGTTCAAAGTTACACTGGCTTCAAATGTGACTTGAAAGCTGCATCTTCTTCTTCATTCTCTAAAAGACTTTGTGTAAGACTGGTGGCTGTAGGATGTATAGTAATTTCCCTTTCTCTATTCCTGATTTTGATTATATATAGCCTTCTTTTTTTCTTTTTCTTGATCAATTTTATTAACATTTTCAAAGAATGAGCATTTTTTTCTTTGTTGATTATCTCTATTGCATATTTGCCTTCTATTTAATTGATTTCTGCCCTTGTTTTTTATTGCATTCTTTCTTCTATATTTATTTATTTATGTATTTTGAGACAGAGTCTTGCACTGTCGCCCAGGCTGGAGTGCAGTGACTGGGTCTTGGTTCACTGCAATCTCCACCTCCCAGGTTCAAGTGATTCTCGTGCCTCAGCCTCCCAGGTAGCTGGGATTACAGGTGCCCGCCACCATGTTTAGGTATTTTTTTTGTAGTTTTAGTAAAGACGGGGTTTCACTATGACCAGGCTGGTCTCGAACTCCTGACCTTGTGATTCACCCGCCTTGGCCTCCCTATGTGCTGGGATTACAGGCATGTGCCACCACACCTGGCCTCTTCTATTTTTAAAAATTTGTTATTCTTTTTCCAGTTTCTCGAGGTTATAATGAAAACTAAAAATTGACTTTTTGGTCTTTTTTTTTTTTTCCCCCATTGTAATATATGAATTCAGGTTGCACATTTTTATTTTAAGAATGGCTGTTTTAGTCCATTCTCACCCTGCTATGAGGAAACATTTGAGACTGAGTAATTTATAAAGACAAGAAGTTTAATTGACTCACAGTTCTGCATGGCTGGGGAGGCCTCAGGAAACTTACAATCATGGCAGAAAGCACCTCTTCATAGGGCAGAAGGAGAGAGAAATGAGTGCCAGCAGGGGAAATGCCAGAAGCTTATAAAACCATCAGATCTCATGAGAGTCCCTCACTATCATGAGAACAGTAGGATTCAATTACCTCCTGCTAAGTACCTCCCACAACAGTGAGGATTATGGGAACTACAACTCAAGATGAGATTTGGGTGGGGACACAGCCAAACCATATCAGTGGCTTAAAATCTTTGCCAGGTTTTGCTATGTCAACAGTCTTTATCACTCAGTGTGAACTAGTCTCTAATATTCCTTCTGATATCTTGTCTCATCCATAGCTTATTAGAACTGTAGAGCTTAATTTTCAAACAAATGGGGATTTTCCAGTTTCTTTTTTCCCAAGCTAACTTTCTCTGTGGCCAGAGAAAATGATCTTCGTTATTTAAACTTTTTGAAATTTTGGGAGCTTGATTTACTGACCAGCTATAATCAATTCTGGTAAATGTTTCATGTGCAATTAAAAAGAATGTGTATACTATGGATTTAGAGTGCAGTATTCTATAAATGATAATTAGGCCAAACTTGCTAATTGTGTTATTCAAATTATCTGCTTTGAAATATTTGTGTTAAAATCTACCATTATGGTTGTGAATTTATTTACTTGTTCTTCATATTTTATTAGTTTTGCTCTACATATATTTTCAAGTTCTGTTATTGGATTCATGCAGATTAAAATTTATGATATCTTCTTAGTGAATTGACCCCATTATCATTTTCAAGTGTTTATCATTAGTAACACTACTTGCCTTAAAGTCAATTCTGTCTGATATTAGTATAAATATACTAGCTTTCTACGCCTATAATCCCAGTGCTTTGGGAGGCCAAGGTGGGTGGATCACTTGATTCCAGGAGTTCTACACCAGCCTGGACAACATGGTGAAACCCCTTTTCTACCAAAAATACAAAAAATTAGCCGAGTGTGGTGGTGCATGCCTGTGGCCCAGCTACTCGAGAGGCTGAGGTTGGAGGACTGCATGAGCCTGGGAGGCAGAGGTTGCAGGGACCTGAAATTGCACCACTGAACTTCAGCCTGGATGACAGAGTAAGACCTTATCTCAAAAAAAAAAAAAAAAGCATATATATATATAAAATGTATATTTATACTAGCTTTGGTTTGGTTTTCCTGGCATATCTTTTCTCATCATTTTACATTCAATCTTTTTGTATCCTGATATTTAAATCATTATCTCTTGGAAGCAGCATATAGCTGGGTTTTAATAGCCTCAACTGACAATCTTAAATCTTTTTCTTGGAGCATTTAGACAATTTATGTTTAACACAATTACTGATACAGTTATGTTTATATCTACCATGTTACTATTTTGATCCACCTGCTTTGTGTTCCTTTTTCCTCCTTTCATGACTTCTTTTACATTAATCAAATATTTGTATCATTTATTTTCCCTAAGCTAACATGCTAGCTGCTATATAAACTTGAATTCTCTGATGAAATAGATATTTTGTTATGAAGGTGCAAATAATTCAAATGGATTTGTTAAGAAATAGAACACCAGAAATGGCTCTTGAAAATTTAAAATTTATTGAAAATCTGTCTTCAATGTTGGGATGGCCAGATAATTCTTACAAATAATCATGATGATATCTTTAAGAAACAAATGCCATGATTTAAACTACAGAGTATCACAGAAGTGAAACCTTTAATAAAATATTAGTGTATATTGTCTAGTGGTATAGTCTGGTAATAATATAACAAACCTAAACAGATTTTATTGCTTGAATGTGAATGTGATTTAACATAAATGAAGCCTCTCTATAATTCTTGAATGAATAAAAAGGTCAAGAAAGACCATAGGATATTTTCGTAAATATAAAAAAAGTATTTGAGAGTATTTCTTACTGAATTTTAAAAAGCTTATAGAACTAGGGATAGAATATCATTTTCTTAATAACGTAATAACCTACTGGAACCAGCAACTAAAGAATATTTAACAATTACAGAATATAATTATTTTCATTAAAATCAAGAACAAGAGAAAATGCCTACTATTACTCAAATGGTTCATCACTGATTTGCATTTGCATTGCCTAATGATTTTAGACAATGCAGTGAGAAAAATATGAAGTTGCATACTGCAAAGTAGGCAATGATATTTTCTGTCTTTACAGATGATTTGATTGTCTATCTGGAAAATCCAAGGGAATCAATTGATTAACACTACTTTAATTGATAACAAATTCTAATTGGATGGTTGGTTAGCTATCCAAGACACAGAAATCAATATTTTTCCAACATAGCACCAATAACTTGAAAAGCTAAAAAAGCTACATATTTTCCTTAAAAAATATATAAATACTAGCAATAAACTTAAAAACTGTGCAGAGTCACTGCAAAGTAATTAACACTTTACTTCAAGACAGAAAAGTTTTGAATAAGACAGCATTCTTCTGGATTCAAGACTTGTATTAATTACTTTTTTTGAATGATAGAACCACAAATTTACATAATAAAATATAATTTTAAGCCTCTCTCATGCTCACACTCATTGGCAACTTCACATACTTTTAGTTGTACATTTACATCTAAACACAAACATATAGCTTTCATAAAAATAGAATCATACTGAACATGTTATTCCCCAGGTTGCTTTCCATTCAAGAACACATTTAGGAGTTCTTTTTACGGTTGTATAGTTATATCTCATTTTTAACTCCTATACAGGATTTCATAGTATGGATATGCATGATTTATTTACATAATTCCTTTCTAATGGGTTGTTTATAATCTTTTAATTTGTTAAAGCTACTTACATATTATAGGTATCAAACCTATGTTTATTTATTTTTTGAATTTTATGTTTTAATTTTAACTTTAAATTTTTAATTTCAATAGCTTTAAGAGTCCAAGTGGTTTGGGGTTACATTGATAAATTGTACAGTGGTGAAGTCTGAGATTTTATTGTACCCATCACCCAAGTAGTGTATGTGGTACCTTATAGGTAGCTCTTTATCCCTCATGCTCACCTACCCTCCCCACTTCTAAGTCTTCAGTGTCCACTATACCACTTTATATGCCTTTGCATACCGATAGCTCAGCTTCCACTTATAAGTGAGAACATGCGATATTTGGTTTTCCATTCCAATCCTGAGTTACTTCACATTGGATAATGGCCTGTAATTGAATACAAGTTGTTGAAAAAGACATTATTTCATTTTTTTATGGGTAGTATTTACATATATACATATATATATATATATAAAAAAATATTTTCTGTATCCACTCATTGTTTGACGGGCACTTAGGTTGATTCCGTATCTTTGCAATGGTGAATTGTGCTTCGATAAACATACTTGTCCAGCTGTCTTTCTGATTTAATGACTTCTTTTCCTTTGGGTAGATACACAATAGAGGGATGGCTGTGTTGAATGGCAGATTTACTTTTAGTTCTTTGAGAAATCTCCAAACTGTTTTCCATAGAGAATGTGTTAATTTACATCCCCACTAGCAATGCATGAATGTTCACTTTTCATCACATCCATGCCAACATCTATTGTTTTTTTGACTTTTTAATAACGGCCATTCTGGTTGGGGTAAGGTGGTATCTCACTGTAGTTTGAATTTGTATTTCCCTGATGATTAGTGAGGTTGAGCATTTTTTCATATATTTGTTGGCTGCATGTATGTCTTCTTTTGAGAATTGTCTAATGGCACTTGTTCACTTGTTCACTTCTTAACAAGATTATATTTTTTCTTGCTGATTTGTTTGAGTTCCTGTAGATTCTGGATATTAGTTCTTTGTCAGAGGAATACTTTGCAAATATTTTCTCCCACTGTGTAGGTTGTCTGTTTACTTTGTTCATTATTTCTTTTGTTGTGGAGAAGCTTTTTAGTTTAATTACATCCCATTTATTTATTTTTGTTTTTGTTGCATTTGCTTTTGGGATCTTAGTCTTAAATTCTTTGCTTAGGCCAATGTCCAGAAGAGTTTTTTCTAGGTTTTCTTCTAGAATTTTTTTATGGTTTTAGGTCTTAGATTTAAGTCTCCAATCCATTTAGAGTTAATTTTTGTATATGGTGAGAGGCAGAGCTCGAGCTTCATTCTTCTACCTGTGGCTATCCGATTTTCCCAGCATCGTTTATTGAATAGGGTGTCCTTTCACCAGTTTATGTTTTTGTGTGCTTTGTCAGAGATCAATTGATTGTAAGTATCTGGCTTTATTTATGGTTCTTTATTCTGTTCCATGGGTCTATGCATCTACTTTTATACCAATAACAAGCTGTTTTGGTTACTATAGACCTTGTCATATAATTTGAAGTCAGGTAATATGATGCCTCCAAATTTGTTCTTTTCGTTTAGCATTGTTTTGGCAATTCAGGCTCTTTTTTTAGTTTCTTGTGAATTTTAGGATTTTCTAATTCTATGAAAAATGATGCTAGTATATTAGCAGGAATTGCATTGAATCTGTAGATTGCTTTGGGCGGTATGGTCATTTTCACAATATTGATTTTTCCAATCTATAAGCATGCAATGTACTTCTATTTATTTGTATCATCTGTTATTTCTTTCAGCAGCATTTTATAGTTCTCCTTGTAGACATATTTCACCTCTGTGGTTAAGCATATTCCTAGCTATTTTGTGGTTATTGTAAAAGGAATTGAGTTCTCGATTTCATTCTCAGCTTGGTCATTGTTGTTGTATAGCATTGCTGTGGATTTGCCTACACTGATTTTCTAACCTGAGAGTTTACTGAGTTTATTTATGAGATCTAGGAGTCTTTAGGGTTTTCTAGGTACATAATCATATCATGAACAAACAGTTCTGACTTCCTCTTTTCCAGTTTGAATGTCTTTTTTCTTTCTTTTGCCTGATTGCTCTGGCTAGAACTTCCTGTATTAATTCTTATGTGTAGTTAGCCCAAGTTGATAAAATCTATTTATAGAATCTAAAAATGTAATATAATAGATTTAAATTTATAGAACTCCATTGGGGTTTTGTTCTTGAACTTACCAAAATTATCCTGATTTATCTAGAATAATACATTTGCTTGAATATACAAAATTTTTTCAGGAAAATAACATTAAATTTTTGAGAAGTATCCTCTTACTAGATAGTAAACATATCAATTTACAGTCTAATAATCAAAACAGTATTTTTTTGGTCAATAAATTAATAGACCAATCACTGGAACTCAATAGAAACTTTAGAAACGTACTCAAGTTTCTGTAAGAATTTATGATATCATTATCTCAGTAATTGGAGAAATAGTATATTGGAATAAATTATCATTTAGAAAAAAATAAATTCCCTATCTCATATCTTACACAAAATAAATTCAAAATGCATTAAAGTTTTGTTTTGTTTTGTTTTGTTTTTCTCTGGAGACAAGGTCTCGCTCTGTTGCCCAGGCTGGAGTACAGCAGTGTGATCATAGTTCACTGCAGTCTCAGACTCCTCAAGCAATCTCCCACCTCAGCCTCTGGAACAGCTGGAACTACAAAGCACATGCCACCACATCTGGTTAATTTTTTAATTTTTATTTTGTAAAGATGCAGTCTCACCTATGTTGCCCAGGCTGGTCTTGAACTCCTGAACTCAAGTGATCCTCCTGCCTCAGCTTCCCAAAGTGCTGAGATTACAGGCATGAGCCACTGCACCCAGCCTGCATTAATGTTTTAAATGTGAATTGTAAAGGCAGATGATGAATATATGTATTTGATTGCGTGAGGAAATTCTAAGCATGACTCACGGTCAGAAAAAGTACTCTATGGATATTTTTCCCCTTCACAGTGGTTGGTCATTATTCTTAAAATATTATACTAACCCACTGAACCACTGTTTTATGTTTCATGATCTGCTAGTTGGAAACTTTTTTTTGTCTTCATATCTTTCTCTCATAAAAAAACTTATATATTTAGAAGATTTATCCAATAATGGGCTTACATTTACCATAAATACCATTTTTTTTTTCTCCCATGAAATTATAAGTCACATTTTAGACATCAGGAGACTTTCAGTCCTAAGAAGTTACAATTTGAAATTAAACTTATCTAGTTTTTAAAAACTTCTAAGCTAGCAGGATATAAATAATGTGCTCGTGTTGGCAATAACTGTTCATAGCTCTTTCAAAAATTTGAATTCTGGAAATGCCTTTCCCTCGGCAGCATGTTTTGTTTGCTTCAGGCATTTTGCAAACACAATACTTTTAAAACACAGCTTTCTATCTCCCCCATGAAATAATTTGAGAATCACCTTTATGGTTTCTCATTTTACTGTTTAGACTTGAAATGGATTCATCTGTCTTACTAATCAAGACTTTAACTAATAATATAATTACAGCACTTATGCATGTATTTCTTATGACACTCCAAACTTCACAAACTCTTCCTTAGAATTAGTGTAAAAGAAAGAGGTGAAATTTCTCCCATCTCCCTCCAATAGCTGTGTGCCTTCTGGAAAACACGTGCCATGATCTGTGTCTCTAAAATATGCTGAGTGCTTTGTCCCGAAAAGAGTCAGCTTCTCTGGAAAAAACGTCAGCCAAGATCCCTCTCTAACTTTACGATGAGAAGTATCATTCCAGATGAGAAGCACAAGTCCCATTCAAAAGGAATGGAAGTGAATTTTACAAAGATTATGTGATTGATCTGAAGAGGAAGACAAAGCAAATTGAATATCTCTTCCCGTACCATATGTGACAGTTTCTCTGAAAGTTTTAGGACCATGAATATGACTTTCCTAATCAAGCAACCCATTTCAATTTTTTTTTTTTCCTTTTGAAATAAGGTCTTGCTCTATCACCCAGACTGGAGTGCAGTGGTGCAAACGCAGCTCACTGCGGCCTTTCCCTCCTGGGCTCAGGTGATCCTCCCCAGTAGCTGAGATTACAGGTGCACACTAACATGCCTGGCTAATTTTTTAAAAATTTTCGTAGAGACAGGGTTTTGCTATATTGCTTAGGTTGTCTCAACTTCCTGTCCTCAAGTGATCCTCCCACTTTGGCCTCTCAAAGTGCTGGAATGAGCCACCACACCTAGCCAATCTTTTAATTTTTACTTAGTAACTGCTTACATTTTCAAGTAAATGTGAAAACCTACGTCTTTTGTGCTCTGTGTTGATCTCTTCCTGAATGTGGTTTGGCTCAGAGTCCAGCATCCTTGGCATTGACTTGGTTACTCCTTAAATATTTACAGTCCTCAATACTTTTCTTGTCCTCAGCCTTACTCTTTTGCTGTTTGGAGCATTTGGAAGTGAATAATGTCTCTCTCAGTTTCGTTTGAGACTTTTGCGGAGAGTTTCTGCCCTGTGATGCTGGGGGTGCCTGCTGCAATGCCTGTTGCATTGCCCTGGGAAGCATGAAGGAGTGGAGAGGCAGGTGGGTGAATTCACACCATGCCAGTTTGTGTTCACTGAGGGCTTCCTGCCTGCAGGCCATGGAGCTGGGTCCAGTGAAGGGCTCAGACTCTGGGGGGCAAGGCTCCTGCTGGGACAAAGCCTGTAGTCCACTGGGGATGCTGAGCAAAAGGGTGGAAATCAAAAAGTGGAAGAGCTAACTTAATTCAAGGCAATAAGAAAAGCCCTATTATTCATTTTCACAATTGCCACAGTAATTTTCACAATTGTTACAAATTTCTCTCTCCTAATTTCGTTACTTTAAGGCCGATGTGGTCAGGAGAGCTCTACAGAGGTTTTGGTTGGACCTGAGCCTGGAAGGCTGGCGCTGCGCTGGGAGAGGCAAAGGTGATGTTAGGGGAGTGTCCAGGAAACAGCGCGCCCTGAAGCACAGGTCAGAGACAAGGCAGCCCGAGGCTTGCGCAGGGCCTCTGGGCAAACCAGCTCTGGTAGGTTCCAGGCTTCAGCAAGTAGGTGAGTGGCTAAAAATCAGGCTGGTCTGGAGATGAGGGTCTAAGATTAGGGAGGGTCAGCAGCTTTGTTTTTATTCAGTCAACAACTATGCATTGGACACAGCTGTCTGCCAGGCCCTTTGCTGGGCTTTTCCATACAAGAGTGGACAGAGTTGGCATCGTTGCTGTCCCCAGGTACAGGCAGCTAATGAAGGGATATGTGAGTAAACCTGCAATGAGCTGACCATGTGTCAAAGGACTAGAGACACAAGAGAGGGCCTCCCCAAGGACAGCTGAGCCAGATTCCAGGGGTGACAGAAAGTGTGTCGGGGGAGGGGGCTTCAGCGGCTCATGGACAGCTTTCCCAGACAGAGAGGGCAGTGCTCAGGCTCTGCAGCATGGAAGCAGGCTGCAGCCGAGGGTCTGAAGGGGTTCGGGGTGGCCAAGGGAAGAGCGCCAGCAAGGTGATGACAATACTAGAACCTAGAGAGGGAGAAGAGAGTGAAATCATAACAAATGGACCCAACAGAGGTGTCCAGGCAGGGGCTGGACCACTGATGGTGAGGTAGGGGCTGTGGAAAATGCCCTTGGTGCTGGAGAGGATGTGGAGAAATAGGAATGCTTTTACACTGTTGGTGGGACTGTAAACTAGTTCAACCACAGTGGAAGACAGTGTGGTGAATCCTCAAGGACCTAGAACTAGAAACACCATTTGACCCAGCCATCCCATTACTGGGGATATACCCAAAGGATTATAAATCATACTGCTATAAAGACACATGCACATGTATGTTTATTGTGGCACTATTCACAATAGCAAAGACTTGGAACCAACCCAAATGTCCATCAATGACAGACTGGATTAAGAAAATGTGGCACATATACACCATGGAATACTATGCAGCCATAAAAAAGGATGAGTTTGTGTCCTTTGTAGGGACATGGATGCAGCTGGAAACCATCATTCTCAGCAAACTATCGCAAGAACAGAAAACCAAACACTGCATGTTCTCACTCATAGGTGGGAATTGAACAATGAGATCACTTGGACACAGGGTGGGGAACATCACACACCGGGGCCTGTCGTGGGGTGGCGGTAGGGGGAGGGACAGCATTAGGAGATATACCTAATGTAAATGACAAGTTAATGGGTGCAGCACACCAACACAGCACATTTATACATATGTAACAAACCTGCACGTTGTGTACATGTACCCTAGAATTTAAAGTATAATTAAAAAAAAAAAAAAGACAATGTCCCTGAATGAGAAACTGTGTTTGTGCAATGCACATGACAATTTGTGTCGACGGTGCATCTTTTCCGCTGTTTCCAGTCTCTAGAAACTCTTTTATTACAGAACAGTTGAGAAGAACACAAAACCAGCATCCCTCCGAGGTGACTCACCTTCTCCCCACTGCTCACTCTGTTAGTAACACTGACATTTTTTACACAGAATATTGAACACCTGCCCTGAAAACCTTGCTTTTGTGCCTGCTCTCAGGTACAGGAATAACACTGGGGCTGTCGGGGAGTGTGACCATGAGTCCCGATTCTGAACCCGTGATGGGAAGCGCACTAGGGCTGGATTCCTGCCATCCATTGCTGGCCATGCACCCTGCACCCACTACATGGGGAGAACCACAGGTAGAGTCACTGAATACCTGAATATTAAATGCACGAGGAGATGCACTTAACCATCTAAGAACCGAGGGAGCTGGCCACAAAGACAGGGAAAAATTTTTGACAGTGTTGAAAAGTTTTTTTCCTCTTGTTTCTGGACATCTTGAAGTCAGAATATCCAATGCTCTTTAAGCATTTTTATGATAAAAAGCAATCACCTTATTAGTGGCTGTGTTTAAAGCTAGCCAGACTGAGGGCGGTAAACAGCACTCCATTTATTAATGTGGGGCTGCGAACCTGAGCACCAGCTGGGACCTCCCTGTGTGCACTGGGCCATGGTGAGAGAGAGGCATGGGGCATGGGGCATGGGGCATGGGAGAGGCGTCCTTGGTCCAAAGGATGCATGAGATGGTATTAGAACCTCCCATTCCTGCTGCATGAAGACGTCAAAAAAAAAAAAAGAAAAATAGAGCCTCCCATTTATTCTCAAGTGTTCTGTGTGTCCTCTTAGTCAGAGGTCCATACATCCCACCCTCACCATGTGGCTTGAAGGGCTCCCTGACATTGCCTTGGCCAATGAAATGGAATTTGGCACGACACTGCTATATCCAGCAGAATCCTGAGGGCAAATGTGTAGTTTCACCATGTCTCACCTTCCTTTGCCATTGACTGAGATGGGTTGCTACTCTTGCCTGGGTGCCCAAACACGGAAGGTAAGATGTGGGGTAGTGCCTGGGAGGAGAGCCACCACCAATGTGTGTCATGTTGTTCCTATGAGCCACTGAGGTCATGGGGATGTCTGTTACTGCAGCATAAATGAGCAAGAGCTAACTAATAAAGAGATTAACATTTAAACATTTAAAAAAACGTACAGTGGGCCAAACAAAGCACGCCCTGGGCCAGCATGCTCTTTCACACATCATGACCACTCCCCACCTTCCAGAGAGGTGCATGGGATCTTCTGCAATGCCAGGCAGGCTGCCCCTTTCCTTTCCTTTTTCCTTTCCTTTCCTTTCCCTCCCTCATTCCCCTCCCCCTCCCTTCCCCCCCTTCTCTTTTTCCAGACAGGGCCTTGCTCTGTTGCCCAGGCTGCAGTGCAGTGGCGCCATCGTAACTCACCACAGCCTTAACCTCCCGGGCCCAAATGATTCTCCCACTGCAGCCTCCTGATCCTGGGATCGTAGGTGTGCACCACCACACCTGACTAATATTTTTTCTTTTTTTTATAGAGATGGGGTCTTCCTACGTTGTCCAGGCTGGTCTCCAACTCCTGGAAAGCATAGAAAGACCCTGTCTCTATTAAAAAAAAAAAAAAAAAGAAAGAAAAGAAAACAAAAAAGAGGTCAGGCGTGGTGGCTCATGCCTGTAATCCCAGCACTTTGGGAGGCTGAGGCGGGCAGATCACCTGAGGCCAGGAGTTTGAGACCAGCCTGGCCATCATGGTGAAACCCCACCTCTACTGAAAATACAAAAAAATTAGTCAGGAGTGGTGGCACACACCTGTAATCCCAGCCACTCAGGAGGCTGAGGCAGGAGAATCACTTGAACCCAGGAGGTGGGGGTTGCAGTGAGCCGAGATTGTGCCACTGCACTCTAGCCTGGGTGACAGAGTGTGACTCTGTCTCAAAAAAACAAAAACAAAACAAAAAAAGAAAAAAGTGACCCTCCATCTCAGCCTCTGTGCCTGGCCCAAGACAGGTTGCCAAGACCACCACCAGTATGTGTTGTCCTTTCTCAAGGTGTCTTCAAGGAGAAGTTACGTACACCGTGGACAGCCCCCTGGCAGTAACACACCTACTGCAAGCCCCTTCGTGTAGGAGGATTTGTTCTCCTGGCCCCTCCTTCCAATATGAACATCTTGAACTACAACTGTAAACCAGAGTCCGGACCTAGGGTTGAGATCCTCAAATACTCCCATGGAAGAGACCCCGTTCTCCCAGCTGCTTGGAGGCATTTCACAGCTAAAACCACTCTTCCAATTAAAGGAAGTAAATGAATGGGCAACAGCTGTAAATAATGTCCTCTCTTGTATTTTTCCCTAAACATTGGTTTTGTGGTCATGTCTTTGCTGGTGCTGAAACACTTTTTCACAACCAGTGATAATGTATGTGATTAAAACCTCGGAAATGGATTCCCTCAGTCACTCACTCATTTTCAAGGATGCCACCAAGTTTAGAATGTTGCTGTCCCATGCTTCTCCCCACCCTTGCCCACGGCCTTTGTGCTGCTGTGCCCATTATCTGTGTAATGGCTAAAATTCAGAAGAAAATGGCTAAAATTCAGAAGGAAAGTAAAATTACAAGCAGCATTTTTCTCAACAAACAGACCACTGGTGACCTAGTGAGGGCACCAGCCATTGCCTACGCCTGTCCTTCTGGTGGCACAGAATTCACTGGAAAGGTCTCGGCCAGCCAGGCTCTGCGTCCAGCCTCTGTCTGTGTCTCTAAGGGGGGCCTGCACCTCCCGGGCTGCCTGGCAGGGCCCGTGAGGCTTCACTGTCATGAGAAAAGAATCCACAGGTCTGTAAACTTGCTATTTTTAGGCCTCAGTGGACTTGCGCCAGTTTCCTGAGTGTAGTAATTACCCAGATATTTTATTGAATAGGGCCTTGAAAACTTACAATACACACCTCAAACCTACTCAGAAATTTAAACAGGTTTAAAATGCCATGTAGAGAATTCTCAAAGACAAATGACAAGCCCACTAACCCATCCACCTCCCCCCACGCCCTCAGGCTGCTCCTACCCTGCTTCTCTGTGCTTGCCACACCCGTCCCCGCCCTGGTGAGCTCACCCCATGCAGCTCTGCTACGTGCCAGCCAGGCAGGGCTTGCTCCCTGACGGACCTTTCCAGATTGGCTTCTCTTCTAAATGCAAGCCTCTGTGTCCAACTGTCTTCTGGGGATGTAGGAGGGACGTCTCCAACCTAGCGTTTCCTAAAGAGGGATGCTTCCTGCTCCACCCAGTGGCCCCCATCTCAGGAAATAAGACTTTCATCCATGGCTGAGGCCACCGACCCAAACGGATGCTTTGTTCACTCTTTGCCTCCCTCCCCACTCAGTCCCCATGGCTGGCTCTACTTCAAAATCCATGCTGCATTCAAATCCATCCATGCTTCTCCCCATTCAATCCCCACCTCCAGAATCTCCTGCGGGACTGCCATAGCCTCCTAACTGAGCCCCTGTCCCAGTGGGTCCCCTGCCCGGTACTGTTCCACATGGCATGTAATCTTCTAGAGTATGTCAATTTGACCTTGATCGCTTGACTCACAAATCTCCAAGTCTTCACTTTCTTACCATGGGGGAAGGAAGGCCCGGCCTGCGATGAAGGCGCACAAGTCTGTGGGTGGTTTCCTTTCTGAGGCCCACGAGGCTGCACTTCCCTCTGGTTGTTAAGTGTCATGTGTAGAAGATAATGACTCAAGTGCCTGGATTAGCAATTATGGGGACTAGCGATGCCCCTACCCTACCCTCAAAGTCCGGGCTTGAACAATAGAACAAAACAGACACCCAGAGGGTTTGGCAGGGAATAGAGAATGATTAGAGAAATAGAAAAATTAATTAGCTCATTAGAGCGGGAGCAGGAGAGCCACTCTCTTCCATTAATGGGGAAGTTGGAGCCCGAACCAAGAGCAGAAGCCATGGACTGACTCTTTCTTCAGTGAGAGGAAGCAACGGGAGAAGCAGAAGACTGAAAGAAAACTCCAGCTCCTTTAAGAATCACAGAGAAGTAATAGCGGACAGGTAGGACGCACAGAATAGGTACACCGCACCGGTCACTCTTGTAAGCACTTCATGGCCATGCCTGCCTTTCATCTTCACATAATCCCAAGCATGAGTTACAACAATTTTCCCCATTCTGAGGCCAGCAAGTTTAATCAGTTTGCCTGAGGCCACACAGCTAGGAAATGGCAGAATGACTGCAGTCAGGTGAATTGGTTCCACAGCCACTGTTCTTAACAAAAACAGAAATCTAAATTTGAGAATATGCCCTGTTGAAAGACTCTTAAAACAGAGAGAAAATCCAGCAAACTTCCCCTGAGACGGATGGTCTGGGTTTCTTTCCATTTCCTAGAACTGCTTACCTGTGCGGAGCCATGCTTACTAACCCATTGCCCTTGGTGACAGTGAGGCTTGGTGCTGGGCTGCCAGTGACCTCAGTTAGGGGGCATGGAAAACTTGGTGACTTTAGCTGCAGGCAGTGTCTGGGGTGGCGGTGCCTGCAGTCTGGTGTGTTGTAATGTAAACACCCAGGAAAGCTTCTTGTTGCTGCTTTAGGCCCAAGGCAGGGAGCCAGGAGAAATAGAGAAGGGAAGGGGTCTTCATTAGATGAGAAAGGAATATTGAAAAGTGAAGGTTTTTCTGTTTCACTTTCATGTTAGTTGATCTTTTACATTGTAAATTATATTCATTTAAAAAAATAAAGAAAAGGAAACATTTCTCCAGTAAATGGAATGCAGGGCACATATTAAAACAGGCAGTGAGTGTTAAGCTACACAGTGATTTTAAAACGAACGCACCATCTTACTTGCTCAGGCAGTGGCTCCTGTGTTCACGATCTAAGGCATTCTGTTCCTACCTCCTTGGTGGAAACCTGGAAGCTCTCTGATCTTTCCTCTCTCCTTCCTCCACATTGAATCAATTACAGAACCCCAAAGATTTTACCTCCTATACACATTGTGGCAAAGTCAGTGTGGTGTGTTGGCCAGACCCAGTACCTTTGTGTTCGGGGCTCTCAGCTGGACTATATATTCCAGCCTCCCTCAAGTTAGACGGGGCCACATATCTAAGTTCTGGCCACCAAGACGTGCGTGTGAGTGATGTGCTGGCCACCCCCCAGACCTGGACCCTAAACCTCCTGCAGTATGTTCCATCCTATTTCTTCCCCTCACCCCTTTGCTGGCCCTCTGCAGAGAACTAGCTGAAAACTCCAGGGCCCAAGGGAACAGCAGAACTTCTGCATGAAAGAGCCAGGATCCCTGAATGACTGTGTGGAGCAGAGTTCTCCTTCCCCATACCCCAGGCTCCAAGCGGTGGACTGGGAAGTGAATAAGAAATAAACTCTTAACATGTCATACCACTCTGATAAACTCTTAACATGTCATGCCACCCTGATTTGAGATCGTTTCTTATAGCAACAATGACTGACCCTAATTTATTTTCTCCTAAACAATCCCTTCCATACCTAATACTGTGCCCATTACTGATTTTCTGTTTCTCTCAATAGGTCATCCCCCTAACCTTTCCCTCCATCTTCAATTGTGCCCTCTCATAATTCCATCTGTTAAGACAAAGTGAATTTTTCTTAAAATGCATGCCAGACCATACCCCTCTTTAGGGTACATCTTTTAATGGTACCCCCAAAAGGGCTGTCACATGGCACACCCTTCCTGTGCCTGGCCTTGGCCAACAGCCTCACATTGGATTTCTGCTGCCATGCTCGGGCCCTGGCCACTGAGAGCCCTGGGGAATTTCTGTCCTCAGGGCTGTGTCTCTGGCCATTTCTCATCCTGGAATGTCCTTCCTCTGTTAGGCTAATACTCTGCATCTTCTAGGATCAGTCCGGCAACACCTCTGGGTTCCCTTGCCCTGTCTCCCACTGGTACCCTGCACACACGTGTACATCACACACATCTCCGTTTGTTGAGCTGGGAGCTTCCTTGGGCCCTCACTCAGAGATGGAATTTGTCATCTGTGTGTGCTTGACGCCGGGGCCCAGCAACTACCCCAGTCGTGACAATCTGAAGTTGTCTCCAGACATGGCCACGTGTCCCCTGGGAGACACAGTCAGCTCTGGTTGACAATCCTGCTCTAGAGTAGTTGGGAAGAAGAGGCATTTCTTGTGGGTTGTATTCTCTTGGTGGGGCTGTTCTATTCAAGGTTGAAAACTGGATTTCATCAGAACATTCAAGTCTCTGTAGTAGGCCAAAAAGTGTCCTCCCAAAATTCACACTCACCCAGAACCTCAGAACAAGACCGTATTTGGAAACAGGGTCTTTGCAGGCTCTCAGAAACAGACTCGTATGTACTGAATTCAGATGAGACTGTGGGTGGCAGACATTGGCTTGATATGAGACCCACTTCCTGCTTCTCTACTAACAGACCCAGTTTCTTTCAACATGGTCATAAGTCCAGCACGAACAATACTCATGACTGGTTTAGGTCATTCATGATCATTCTGTGTCTCATCCTGTGTCTCAATTTCTCAGACTCTCTTGCAGTCTGGGTGGCCTTATAACCAGCTCTAATCAACAAGATTTGAGGACAAATCTAACATGAGGTTTCTTGGAAAAAGTTTGCTTTTCTGATACAAAGGGTCACAGACAGCAGACACTGTCCTTCTTCCCCCACCTCCTTCCTGTGGACATGAGAGCTGGAGCCAGAGCAGCCATTAGGTAAAGGCCCAGGGAAATGTCAGACAGGTCAGCTCAGACATCCCGGGGCACTGGGCCACCATGCCAATGGCCCTCTCTTGCTGGATTTCTTATTACGGGAGTAAAATAACTTTCTTGTTTTATTTAAGTCTCTGGAGTAGATTGCACAGTGGTCTTCCCAAAATTCTGGGTGAATTTTGGGAGGACACTATGCAACCTCCTAGTGTCCTCAGAGTGTCAGAACAAGACCTTATTTGGAAATAGGGTCTTTGGAGGTATAATTAGTTAAGAATCTTCAGATGAAATCATCCTGAATTTAGAGTGGGTCCCAAATCCAATAACTGATGTCCTTACAAGAAGAGAAGGCATAGAGAGATACACAGGGGAGGATGTCATGTGATAACAGAGGTGGAGGTTAGCATAATTCAGCCTCCTCATTCTCCCCCTTCCAGTGCCCCACGCCCCTTGCAATGTGATGCAGCTCCTTCTACCAAGAGGTGGAGGCTTCTTTCCCACTCCTTGACTTATCAAGGCCTTGCCACTTGCTTTGGCTCACAGAATGGTAAGGAAATGATGGCATGCCAGTTCTGAGCCTCATGCATGTCTATTTGCATTCCTGAAACCCTGTTCAGCCACCTGAGAACAAGCCTGAGTCAGCCTGTTGGATAACAAGAGACTGATGGTCCTTGTCAACTCTGTCAACTCTGGTGTCCCAGCTGCCAGCCAGGCTACTCTAGCTCAGCCAGCCTTCAGCTGATCGGCCAGCTGAGTGGAGCAAGATCAGCTGTGTTTGACCCAGAGCAGCAAAACCACTTAGTTGATTTGTAGCCTTGTGAGCAATACCACTTATTTTAAGCCACTAAGCTTGGGGTGGTTTCTTACCCAGCGGTAGCTGACTAATACCTACACACTTTCAGTTATTTGGCACCTGTGAGCAATTGAATTTGGGCTCCCTGGTTTAGGTAGAGGTTTTCAAACTTCACTGTGTTTTAGAATTACTCAGAAAATTTACTTAAAATAGAGATTCCTGGGCTTGCTCCTAGAGAGTGTCAGTAGATTGGGTGAGCTCCAGGTATCTGCATTTTGACCAGCATTGCTAATTCTGGCATGGGTAGTCCATGGAATACACTTTGTAAACCATTTTTTTCATGGGAACAAATCAACAAAACCATTGTGTAATTTCTAATATTATTCCTCCTCCAATATCAGAAGAGAGCGAGGAGAGGGTTTCGGCCCAAAAGGAGAATGGGCTGCACTTATCTGTAGAAATTGATAAAGATCTCCCTCGCCCAGCATCTCAAAAACTGCATTTTACGTTCAGTATTGTTTCTTGATTGCATTAAGAAATATACTGCAGCCGGGCACAGTGGCTCATGCCTGTAATCCCAGAATTTTGGGAGGCTGAGGGGGGTGGATCACTGGAGGTCAGGGGTTGAAGACTAGCCTGGCCAACACGATGAAACCCCATCTCTACTAAAAACACAAACGTTAGCCAGCTGCGGTGGCACACACCTGTAACCCCAGCTACTCAGGAGGCTGAGGCACGAGAATCGCTTGAACTCTGGAGGTGAAAGTTGCAGTGAGCCAGGATTGCATTACTGCACTGGAGCCTGGGCGACAGAGTGAGTTTCTCTCTCTCTCTCTTTCTCTCTAAATATATATATATGTGTGTGTGTATACTGTTTTTAATTTACATAAAAATATTTATAATCATATAAATAACAAAACCTCGGCTTTAATTACAAAATGTTGTTTGGTGGCTGGTGAACCAAATTAAGGAGGATTAGCTAGAGGCAAACTGCTACGACAGACTCTGAGGCAATCAAGAAAAACTTAAAGTACCTAAACAATGACAACCTGTGTAACAGATTCTGGAAGCTGGACAAGGGCAACTGCACGTGTCCATTCCTGCTGGGCCAATCAATCAGCTGCCAGTCATTCTGCCAATGTTCACCGAGGACTGATGTGTCAGACAATCCTTGAGCTGGTGCACAGCAGGGACAGGCCATTCCTATCCTCTCTTCATGGAGCATGCATTCTAATGGGGTGGGGGACACAGATGATAAATGTGATAAAATATAAACGAGGTGGTATAGTATCCCCCAAAAAGATATGTTCAAGTCCTAACCCTGGGTGCCTGCGAATATGACCTTATTTGGAAACTCTTTGCAGATGTAATTAGGTTAGGAGGAAGACACTAGGGGGACCCTAATCCAATGCCACTGGTGTCTTTCTAGAAGAGACACGGACACAGGGAAAATGCCATGCGATGATGATGAGAGAGTGGAGTGATGCATCTACAAGCCAATGACACACGGAAACATCATGCGATGACATGTCAGAGAGTTGGGTGACGCACCAACAAGCCAAGGAATGCCATGGTTTGCCAGCAACACGAGAAGCTGAGAGGAGAGCATGGGGCAGACTCCCTTACAACCTTCAGAGGACACACGGCCTCAAACTTGATTTTGGACGTTCACCCTCTAGGACTGTGAGAGCATGATGCACTTGTTTTAAGCCACCCAGTCTGTGATATTTTGTTACATAGCTCCAGGAGACTAATGGAGAAAAAGCGAATGGGGAACAGGGGCTGCTGAGGGTTATGTTTGCATTTTAGACTAAAGAGCCATTCAGACGTCCTAAGATGGGGAGGGGGTAACGCACGCCAGGCAGATGGAACAGTAAGTGCAAAGGCCCTGAGGCAGGAGGGTGCCAGCTGTGCTTTTGGCTGCTATAGTTTGGGTTAGGGAAAGCGCTGGGAGGTGAGGTCGGGGGAAGAGGGGAAGGACCGGGGGATAAGGGACTTGCAGGTTATAGCAAGGTTGTTCCACTATGCTGAATGAGAAAGAAAGCCACTGGAGGGTTTTGAGCAGAAGAGCGGCATGAAGTGATTTTTTTTAAATTTTAAGTTCTGGGATACACATGCAAGACACGCAGGTTTGCTATACAGGTAAATGTGTGCCATGGTGGTTTGCTGCACCTGTCAACCCATTACCTAGGCATTAAGCCCTACATGCATTAACTATTTACCCTGATGCTCTCCCTTCCCCCAACCACCCACAGGTCCCAGGGTGTGTTGTTCCCTTCCCTGTGTCCATGTGTTCTCATTGTTCAGCTCCCACGTATTACTGAGAACATGCGGTGTTTGGTTTTTCTGTTCCTGTGTTAGTTTGCTGAGAATAGTGGCTTCCAGCTTCCTCCATGTCCCAGCAAAGGACATGATCTCACTCCTTTTTACGGCTGCATAGTATTCTAAGAGCAGCATGAGCTGATTTTTAAAAGTAACATCTTTTTTCTTTTTTAAAAAGGATCACACAAGCAGCTGGGCAGAATGTGGGAAACCAGCTAGAAGGCACTGCTTTAAATTGGACAGGTGGTGGGAAAGGGCGTAAAGAGGGGTGGAGGGAGGAGGAGGGGTAGCAGTCGGGTTCTGGATGTTTCTGGCAGTGGAGCCAAGAGTATGTGTTCATTGTGGACAGCGAGAGGAGCCAGGCATGACCAAGGATTTTGGACTGAGCCATTGGGAAGCAAAGAGCTCCCGAATAGGCTGTTTGACTTGTCTGTGATTTTCTGTAGTTTACTGAATGCACGTTCTAATCCTTCGCCATGATTTCTACATGTACAATACGCAGGTACTTGAAAACGTCTGAAACATTCATTTCTATTATTAAACAACCCCACTTGCCCCAAAGCCTTTGTATGCAACACACGTACCTTTCCTGTTGGAGCGATGTTTGGAGGGTCAAGTGCTTAGTAATGTCTACTGATCTGTGCTGGAGACGAGGGGGTAGTATTTACAACACGCCGGTAGGAAAGCCCGGTATGGTTCTACTTAAAAGGCTTGGAGCCCGGGCGCCACTGGGCTAAGGCGGTTTCAGGGCCCTGGCCCGGGAGTGCATTTGCGGAGACTCCCCCTGAAGACAGGGCGGCAGCCGCGGGGCCTCACGTCGCCCAGGCTCGCGGGGCACCGCGATGATCAACGACACTGGCGTTTGCTTTGGACCTCACAGGATGTGTGGTTGACGCTGTATTCCAGTGCCATTGTCAACTCGGCTTCCATCGCGCTCGGAACACCGGGATGACAAACAGCAGGCTGTGGATGGCGGGCGGTTTCCTACCGACTCCTGTCTGCTCCGTGCAGCTGGAAAAATCGAAGCCGGGGGCCGGACGCGCCGCCCACGAGCCATTCCTCGGCTAGCACTGCCCATTTTGCCCAGGGAATTAACTTGGACGTTTTCACTTCACTTTTCGCACAAAAAATCATTTAAAAAAGAAAACCAAACGCCTGTAAGCAGACCCGCTAGAGAGCAGGACTCCGCCGCCCGTCCTTCCCGGCTCCGGAGCGGCGGAGCCAGTCACCGGGCACTGCACGCGGGCCGCTCAC
>NW_012109696.1:812958-814099 GCF_000951045.1 Mandrillus leucophaeus | reverse complement strand
GGGAGGATGAGCCTGCTGCGGAGCACTGGCTGAACCCAGTTGGGTCTTTGCCTGGTAGCCATGTGGCAACCCGCACTATTTGTCCTTTTCTGGGGAGGAGTTTTTTGTCCTTGGACACTTTGCCTGGTGGCTTGGCCTTGTGAGACTGCCAGTCTGCCTTCTGCTCAAGTAGGATGAAGAAAAAGCAGGTGAAAGAGGACAGGGATTGGTGCAAGAACCTTCAGAGGAGAGGAGGTGAAATGCTCCTTTTGGCTCTGGTTCTTATTCCATTGTTTGATTGAAATCCCAAGCCTTTGTTTTGGTAATGGTGTGCTTAGCCTGAGCTCTGCTGTTGACCTGGGCTTCTGACCTTGAGATGTTGGGCAGGTGTGTGGACAGGCCCTGGGCCCGTTGCATCCCAGCCTCTGGCTGCTGTTACTTGCACGCGCTCTCATGCCCTGACCCAGCAGGGCTTTGGGCTGTTGTTACTTTGCCATGGTCATTCTAGCAGCTTTGGAAACCTCTTCAGGTTAAAAGTCTTGCATAAGTGAGAGTGGGAGCGTGGCCTTCAGATGTTTGGCCACATCCTTCCTGGTGTGTTACAGAGACCCAGGAAGAGTGTAGTTGAACGAAGACATGTGCAGGTGTCCCAGGCCTTGAACAGCTTCTATTCAGAGTTTGGCCTTTCGAAGGCTGTGCCATCTCAGGTGTGCCTGCAGTGTGCAGCAGGTGTTTGCAGCTTCCTCTCTGCAGGTTTCTTGATATTTAATTTCATCTTTTAATATCTTCTGTTAACTCAAAGGAAATTCTTCGTTTGACGTATGAGAGAGACTGACCACTGTCAGCATAGGACATGGTCAACCGTATCCCACAAGGCCCCTGGTGAGAGTTGTTTCCAACTTGGTGCATGTTTTTTTCGATTCTTTCTTGCAAAGGAGTCAGAGCTTGGAGGCGCAACCAGGATCCCCTCCTCACCCTCTAGCCTGACCTCACTGACACAAAGTAGAGCAGGTGTGACCTGTCTGGAACATCCTTGTGATGCTCAGCAGGGCCTGCTGCAGAGCACGGGAGGCATCACTCTAGGGGCCTTTCCCTCCCATACCTTCCTGTGAGTGTCCAGGATACATAAGAAAGGTTGTCGTGAGACCTGCCGTAAAGGATG
>NW_012109696.1:807534-809343 GCF_000951045.1 Mandrillus leucophaeus | reverse complement strand
CCCCGCCTCCGGGCAAGTGAGGAACCCCTTGTTAAAGTGGGGCGTAGGTAAGTGTGGAGTTTCATTAAGTTAAGTTGCAGAATAATTTAGCATTACCAGGAACTCAGATCACGTCGACGGTAAATATTAACGTTTTTTATTTCATTTAAAACAAAAATTCAACTGTCAATTTAGAGGTGATTCATGGGGGGGGTGTGCTTTAATTTCGTGCTGCAGTTAACATAAGCGTAGTATATACGTATTGGCTTAATTCAAAGAAAAAAACAGATATGTCATATGTATCTATTCTTTGGAAGATGCCATTATTATTTTAAATACTTCCACATCCGCCTGGAGGGAATTAGAGGCTTTACTTATATTTAGTGCACCTACAGACGGCAAGGAATGAAAGCAAAGGTGGTGTGTGTGTGGGGTTGCAATTGCCCCAGGTGAGGCTGTTCAGGTGTGATGCTGTTGACGCAGCCCTTTGGCCATTTTGGGCTTTTCTGAGCGTCTGGAAATAATTTATGTGTGGGTTGTATGTCAGTATTTTAAGACTTAAACGGTAAATTTTCTTTGCACGATTTTTTCCCCCAATTTAAAAAAGAAGGATTTGCCGGGGTATGAGGGTTGTTACATGCAGTAGAGTCCTACGAATAACCACAATTGCTAGGTGTTGGGAGTTGTTACAGTACACTTTTTCTTGTAACTCTGTTTCTCATGTGAAGTATGTTGGGAAACAGAGTTGATATTTCTTTAAAGCGTGTGATACACTGTAATAGCCGCATGTTCTGTAACTTTTTTCACCTGGCTTGGGCTACAAGTGATGCCTTCTAAATTCCCTGAAGTGTAAACATGCATTGCAGACACTGGCGGGAGGGCAGACTCCTCTCCTTTCAGTTGTTACCTGTAGAACTGTCTGAGAGCAGGTGGTTGGAAGCGGTTTCTTCTTGATGTATAGTAATGTATACTTCAGGGCTCGCTTGGGAGGACCTTTAGGTTTCCAGCCTGTTATGGAACTGGAATGGGCTCCGTGTCTCTTAGCACTAGAAAACACAGACATGTCGTCTCTGCAAGTCTTGGGTTGTACCTCTGCTCTTAGCGGTAGCGCATCAGGCCCCACGCATCTCACTTGGACTCCCTAAGCTGTTTCCTCCTGGTAGGTCGTGTTGCTTTTGTTAGTGAATGAGCCCACTAGGGTCAGGTGCTGTGTTAGGATCTGGGGATCTGGTGCAGGGACGATATGGAGACAATCTCATGATCTTGACCCACCCTGAAACCTGCCTACAAGTGCCCCCTTCCTAGAGCACAAGAGTACCCTGCTCAGTTGTGCAGGTCCCCTCTCACGCTCTTCGTCACCCACGCCCAGTCAATCATCAGATTCTGTTCGTTTGGCCCTTTTAATCTCTCCACACCTCATCCTCAGGCAGGCTCTTGTTACCTCTGTGAAGATTGCTCAAGCAGCCGGAGGTGCCTTCGATGCACTCTCGTCCTGCTTGAGTCGTTTCCCATCACTGCTAATGGGGTGATCTTCTCTGCCGGCAGGTCTGGTCAGGTTCCTCTTCACCCTCTGATGTCACCTCCTCCATCTCCAATCCCCCACATTAAAGTCTAAAGCCTGAAACTCAGCAACACCTGCAGGGTTCTGCTACTCAGATGGCCCTGGGTCCTGGCCCCTGGCCCCACACCCCACCCCTTGCCAACCTGTTAGAACCCAGCTGTAAGGCAGTATGGTGTAGGGCATAAGAGAGGGCTCTGAAGCCCGTCAGGAGGTCTGGTTTGATGCTGCAGTCATGCTCTTGGAACCTTCCTTTTCACCTTTGCTGGAGA
>NW_012109696.1:734620-805634 GCF_000951045.1 Mandrillus leucophaeus | reverse complement strand
TTCCCTCCCATACCTTCCTGTGAGTGTCCAGGATACATAAGAAAGGTTGTCGTGAGACCTGCCGTAAAGGATGGCGGTGGCACGTGTGGACCTTGCTTTCTGAGTTTCACTGTCTGAATCCCAGAGGTACAAGCTTGTGGAGAGAAGTGTACATGATCACACTAAGCAGATACTTGCTTCTGCACTGTTGGAGGAGGAGGAGGGATTAATTTCATAATTCCATCAATTAACTCTTCCAACACTCCTCCCATTTAGTAATAGCATCACTTGTTCCTGTCTTTTGTTCCATTGCCGAGCTCCACAAGGTGAAATTGAAAATCGAGTGCAAGACACAGTCTGTGCTGGAGTTGAGGAAAGTTTTGCTGGAGAACTGCTTGCACCACGTGTCTGGTCACTGATAGATGAGTACTGGCCAGGTCAGGACAGCTGACACTTGGAGAAGGGGCTGCCCGGGGGGGCATGACAGACTCTGGAAAAGGAGGGTTGGAGTATTAAACTGGCTGGGAATGAGAGGCCTCTAATCTTTTCTCCAAAAAGAAAAAAAAAAAAAAAAAAAGGCTTAATGCTCATGCGGTGGAAGTCAGAGTGAAGCAAAGTGGGTTCTGTCTGTCTTGCTGCTACGAGCGTGTGATGGAACAACAGTGTCATTTGCTTTTTCTCAGAAATATTTAATGCATGTTTGTGACATAATTTTTTTAAGTAATTTCAAGTAAATATTTTAAAGTAAAAAGTTCTAAGATTTTTGTGTCTCCAGGTAAAGTCTCAAACTGTCTTTGGTCACTATTTAATATGAGATTTTGTCTTCATTTTAAATGGATTCATGTAAGTGTCCTGTGGGAGAAGAGTTAATGGTTATCCTTGGAAAATAACTTTTTATGCCTCAGTTAGGTCATATGGTTTAGGATCTGATTTTGTAGTTGTGGAGTAAAAAAGGTTGTTTAAGAAAAAAAAAAACAAAAAACATTCAAATTCAGAAACTTGATTTTTGAGGATGCAACCAGAATTTGGACTAACGGTGGAGAGGGCTGGCAGAGTCAGACCACCCAGACTCGCAGAAGATTGAAGAAGCTGCAGTGCTACTGTGGAGAGGCCCCTTCTAGGAGGTGTGGCTGGCTTGTCAGTGCTTTCTCTTCTCTGCAGTGAATTGGATGGCAAGCCTCGCCCTCTTTGAAAGCTGCCATTCTGAGCCTGCCTTGAGAGGCATCTCAGGGAGGGCAGAGAGGTGGCCTCGGTCAGCGCTGACAGGTGCCCAAATTACCTGACCTGTTGTGAACATGTGCCTGAGTGAGGTGGCCAGGATGCCTTTTCTCCCAACACTGGGGATGTACACTCATGCAACATCCTATTTTTGAGATTTCTATGTTGTGGTAGTTCTCTGTTGCTGTGTAGCAAATTAGCATAAACTCAGAGGCGTAGAAGAACATTCATTTATGGTCTTGTGGATTCTGTGTGTCAAATCAGGGATGGCTGGGCTGGGTTCTCTGCTCAGGCTTTTGCAAGGCTGAAGGGTGTTGGCCAGCTGTGTTGTCAGCTGGCACTCAGGGTCCTCTTACCAGCGCATTCCTGTTATTGTTAGAATTCAGCTCCTTGCAGGATCGAAGTCCTTGATTGCTTGCTAGCTGCCAGCAGGGGAATTGGGTAGGGCTCTCTCAGCTTCTTAAGGCCACCTGCATTCCATCTGCAAAGCAAGGTACTTTGAATTTCTCTGACGTTTCCCGCCAGCTGCTTAGAAGCCCATAGAAGCAGGGGGCTTCTAAGCAGCTAGTGTGATTGAGTCAGGCTCCTGCAAATAACCTCCCTACCTGAAGGTCATGTAGTAATACAACATGATCATGGTGTGATAACTTCATCAGAGCCACAGGTTCCAAGGAGTAGGGTGTAGGACCTTGAGGGGAGGAGGTTCTTCTGTGGGTAGACTTCCCCTGGCATGGAATCGGTTGATGAGGGGGTTGTGGTTCTTCTTGTCCAACACTTTTCCCCTGACTGGACTCCAGCCCATCGCAATGACTCTCACAGATTGCCGGTTCCGTCCTCTGGCTTGGTGGTTACTGCTGAACTCAGGCAGCCACCATAACCAGGAGAACCTTTCTGTGCTGCGCTCAGATGGACATTCTTTAAAATATGTCGTTTAAGAAAAGTTTGCAGGAAAGCCGTGTGAATATATGAAACTACGGTGATTGAAAAGTCCTGTTTGTGAGGTGTCCTGCATTGGCTAGATTAGGAAAGGGGTCATTCCTATGCAGGTGGGGGTCGATGACTTACCCAAGAGTCACCTCTGGAACATTCTCTTACATTCATAGCAGTCCATCTTTGCAGAAGGTGTGGGGGACACTTGTCCTGCAAGCCCAGGTTCGTAGGAATGTTGGCTTCCCCAGACCCTTGGCTGCAGAGCACCGTGCCTCCTTTAGGAGGGACAAGGAAACTCCCATATGGTTCTTCCCTCTGTCCCTTCCTGAGCCCCTCTGAGTGTTTGGCTCTTGTGGAGTTACTGCTGCTATAACAAAGCTGACCCCACTGCCCTCCTGAGTCTCCTCAGGGAAGAAGGAGCTGCATTGTAGCCTGCATTCTTAGTGCCAAGCACACGGTAGCCACTAAGTATGTATCTCCCAAGAAAGAAGAGCAGAGAGAGGATCTGCCAACTCAGGAGAGCAGGTGGGGGATGGCAAGTCTGCGGAGTATTCATAAACCAAATGCTAAGGGAAACTTTTGTTGTTTGTCTTAGAATTTTAAAAAATAAAGTCTATTGCAGTTTATCTGCTTTCCTTCCTGGAGAGTGGCTAAACTAATGTTTTCTTTTACAATATAGAATGCAAGAGCAGAAAACATTCAGGAAAATTCTATACTGTATTTGAAAAACATCACCATTTAGTTTTAACTGCTCGCTCTTATTATAAAAATTAATACCTAACTATGAAAAGTTAGAAAGCCTGGAGAAGTTTAGAGATGAGTTATCCACCATTGGGCCACCTAGAGAGTGCACTGTGAGCCTGTCCCTGGTGTCCTGTACTCTGGTGATGTGCACTGCATTTGCTGGCAGTGAGCCAGGGAGTGGACCACATCCGGGCCTGGGCCGGGTGGATCTCTGCAGAAGTTTATCCATCTCTCAGCTGGCAGGGTGGGCTAGATAGGAGCAGCTCTGACGGTCCCTGTTGGCAGAGAATGTCTTTGATTATCAACGACATGCCTTTTTGTTGTGGGCTTGTGATCTTTTTCTTTCCTAAATCAGCTGCTGTGCATAACCAGTTAGGCTCTCCCGTGGCTTAAGATTGGAATTGGTTTCCCAATGCTAGGATGTGGGTGTTAGGTGGTTTCTATCTTTCCGTTTGAAAGAGATTTCAGATCAGTGTAACATTTCTAGAATCCTGTTGATCTGAAGGAATGGTAGAATGTAGTAGTTTAAGGGAAATGAAAAGTTGAATTATTTTGATGTTTCTGCTTTAAACCTGCTGGGTGGAATCCATTTCTGAGCACTGGGAGCCACGTGCTTGGCTCTTGAGAGCCTAGCTCGATCAGCCCATGTCACACACTCACAGGTCTGGCTTTGCCTGATTTCGCCACGGTTTCTAACTTGAGCCTCAGTTTCCCCACCTGTGAAGCGGAGCCTGTGGCACCCACCTTAGAGCACATGAAAGACTTGGAAGAGGCCGGGCGCAGTAGCTTACGCCTGTAATCCCAGCATTTGGAGGTCAGGAGATTGAGACCATCCTGGCTAACATGGTGAAACCCTGTCTCTACTAAAAAAATACAAAAATTAGCCGGGCACAGTGGCGGGTGCCAGTAGTCCCAGCTACACAGGAGGCTGAGGCAGGAGAATGGCTTGAACCTGGGAGGCGGAGCTTGCAGTGAGTGGAGATCGCGCCACTGCACTTCAGCCTGGGTGACAGAGCAAGACTCCGTCTCAAAAAAAAAAAAAAAAAAAAAAGACTTGGAAGCACTCTGTGAGTTGTCATGCAAGAGATTAAAAAGGCCACTGCTGCCCTTTTCTCCTCTCTTTAAGGAAATTGAAACCAAAAATTAAGTCCTTCTTCTTGCCAGCTGGACAGGAAAAGCCTTTTTCTTGGTTTTTTGAAAATACAGCTTTCACTTTCAGATCAAAGTGAAAACTGCTAAAGACTGAATGTTCTGAGTTGTGGGAGTAGGGGGCTGGAGGGGTGTTATGAATTGAAAGATACCTTTCTATTTTTAAAACATTTTAACAATGCCTTAATAATGTCTGTTCTAGTTTTGTGTTTTAGTTTTTTGTTTGTTGGTTTGTTTGTTTTTTAACTGTTCTGAAGGTACATCAGCACTGTTCTACAGCTTTAAATAAGAATCTCATCTCCCTAGAGGCAAGGGTACTGTCGATGTATTTGGTCAGGGGTGAATGTGCTGCTCTGTGTAACTCGTTTAAAGTTGGTTAAGGTTTTTTTTTTATTTTGTGCACTTAGTAGAAGGAGTGAATGAAGTGTTTTCTGAACTCTTCCAGCTTTTAACATAGTATTCTGTGTATAGCGAAGGAAAACAAAATTAAGGGCCAGGGAACATTAAGAAGGCAACTAGAACAGCACTGTCCAGTAGAGCTTCCTGTGGAGATGGAATAATTCTAGTTTTGCACTAATACAGTAGCCACTGGCCATATGTGACTTTTGAGCACTTGAAATGTGACAAATGCAACTGAGGAGCTGAATTTTAATTTTATTTACTTTTAATTAAAATTTAAATGGCCATATATTTAGACAGCTCTGAACTGCAGTAACTTTAGACTCTATTTGAAACAGTGTTTGATTCAGTAACTGTTGCTGAAATAAATTGAAACTCATACAACAGTAAAAACTGTGTTACTCAGCAAGTTACCACTGTGAAAGCTCTAGAAATTGTTTGAGTTTCCAATGCAAATCCTTTTCAAACAGCCGCTGTTTTAATAGCACATGAAGCATAAAATAGGTGCATAGCAGCGCAACACAGAGCAACACGGAGAAACTATTGTGACCTGGAGTGTCTCCAGTCCAGCATGCAGGTGATAGGTCTCTCAGCGTTTTTGCACGCAGGTTAATGATGGTGCAGACGGTCACTTCCTTCTCTGAACAGCCTTCCTGGTCACCAGCACCACTGTGACTCATGTGTGTGGGGCTCTTTTGGCTTAGCTCTCTACGTGAGTTTGCTCCTTGAGTTCCCAGAGCTGACCCATGAAATGAGTGATATTACTCCTGTTTTGTAGATAGAAAACTGAAGCCTTGACAGGCTGACATGACCTGGCAAAAGGTGCTGCACTTGGAAATGTCAATTCACGGCTGACATCTGGACACTTTACTCCTAACTGTTCAGTGAACAAGACGTCGCTAACATGCGGGGGATGGAACCTAGCAACTCATTCTACAAGTATGGTTCAAATATGTTGGTACAGGGCCTTTTGCTTTGTTTTCCTAAAGAGATTAGATTCAGATGTGGCGGAGTGCTTTGACAGCCACCGCAGGACAAAGTTGACAGCTCTGGGGTTGGGGAGTGTTGAGGATTTCGGAGGGAAGCCAGTCCTGTGCAGTAGTACGCTCTGGGTTCGTGCTTTCTCGAGGTGTTCCAGAACTGGCCTGGAGGGAGGCTGCAGTGCAGCAGCGGGATTTCTGTCACCTGGAGTATTCTTAGAAGTTGCGTTCTATCAAAAGTGGAGCATCTGATGAGCTGTTTACTTGCTGTTTTATCTGACGGCAGTTGAAAGACAAAGCAGGACTGGCAGCGCAGCCGCCTCAGTCAGCACTGCTGCGTTGGGGGCTTGACCTGCAGTCTCGCAATCCTGGGCAATAACTCATTTTCAGGAAAGAAAAATTAAGCATTAAGTGATTGAAGCGTCTTGCCCAAGCCGCTACTAGAAAATAAAGGCGCTGGTGCCCAGATGCAGGTCTGCATGGTGTGCAAACCTGGGCTCCTTCCCACACCCCCTCAGAGAGGGCACTGGTATGTTGGAGTGAAGAGCCACGCAAGACCTCTGTGAATGGGCAGAGATGGGCCCGTGGCGCAACACAGTAAAATGTATTTTGGTTATGGGCATTGTCTCTAAACTTATGTAAAACATTATAAAAAATGGAAGGACAACGATGAAATGATGGCCAAAAACATAGAAAAGGATACCTTGCATGTCCTGTGAAATGCAAAGAAATTCTAAAGTGTCATTATGAGTTACCTCATGGAAGAAAGCAAAGGTGAATCTATCTAGAGTTTGTGGTTCTGACTCACAAGAGACTGATGTTCATGCTGAAGGACAAGTGTGATGGGTGGAAGGATAGAGCGCCAAGACCACACTCTAAAGATGGGAACCTATGGGAACTGTCCAGGGAGATGAAAGCATGGAATGAACTGAAGCTTGCGGACTTGTTGAGTAGAAAGAGCCTTTTAGGATTGGTTTCAGAATAAATTAATAAGGCCTGTGGTTAGGGAAGATGACTTGCCGTTCACAGAGCCTACCTTAACAGGTGGGGACCTCAGCTTTTCGTTTGCTGCCATCAAGTGAGTGGTGTACAGTCCTAGCCACAGTAGTAATCTCTACTGGCCTGACTGAGCCCTCACCCTTTATGCAGTGTCTCCTGCCACCCTCCTGGGAGAGGCTGCTCTCAGCATAGCTGGCCTGGGGTCACACAGCTGGTAGGTGTAAAGCTGGCGTCGGAGTCCAGGTAGTCTCACTCCATAGCCTGCCTCTTTAGCCACCGCAGATGTAGAGCAAAGCAAGAATTGTCCAAAGGGGTAAGCTAATAAAGAGGAAAACAGGCTGAGTGCAGTGGCTCATGCCTGTAATCACCAGCACTTTGGGATGCCGAGAGGGGGTGGATCACGAGTTCAGGAGATCGAGACCATTCTGGCCAATTCTCTGGGCGTGATGTCACGCACTTGTAGTCCCAGTTACTTGGGAGGCTGAGGCAGGAGAATCCCTTGAACTCAGGAGGCGGAGGTTGCAGTGAGCCGGGATCACGCAACTGCACTCCAGCCTGGGTGACAGAGTGAGACTCCGTCTCAAAAAAAAAAAAAAAAAAAAGGAAAACAATTATGCTGAGTTCCAGTAGTCTCTGGGTCCAGAGAAGTGATATCTGGCTTCTCAGGAGAGATGCTGATGCTGTCTGAGGGCCTGCCCAGTCTCCGAATGATTCAGAGACTCCAGGGATGGACAGTTAGTGCCCTAATTTTCCCAAGAGGATTCTGAGGGTGACTTCTCTCAACCCAACAGGAGGACCTGGTGCTGTGATCACCAGTTGGAGAGAGGCTGTTTTGTGAGGCTGGGGACCACCTGCTGTGTGTGCCGTCTTACACTGCCATTTGCTGATCGCTTTAGAGCTAGAGGTTGTTTCTAAGAGTACTTCGTGCTAACTAAAAAATAATGACGTTGTTTTTATAAAACTGATTTATGGTTTGTTTTTTGAAGCAGAAAGCTCTGAAGTCACTCAGTCCCACCACCCAGAAGGACAATTAGGTGACTGCCACTATAGGACCTCTGTAGGCTCGTGTAGATGGACACATGGATTGGTCAGTAGAAATACTTACATTAAAAGTCTTATCTTTACATAAATTTGCCAAATTATTAATTTTGCTTGAATGGGAAATATGTCTAATTTCAGTTGGAAATACTGGTTTCTAAGAGATAGTGCTGAGGCTAAGAACATAAAACATGAAAACCGTAAGTGGCTAAGTGCAGAAACATCAGAGTAAAATCTTTGATGAAGTCTTGGTTTGCTTGGGCTGTGTAGGTTGGAGGCTCAGCCTTTGTTTCTCCCTCCTGTGGTGCCCAGTGGTGGTGTTTCTGTGTCCATGAATTTTCAGCATCTGTAGTTTGTAGTTATGACCACTACTGCACCTAGTCCTTACTGAGGGCCAGGGCCTGTGCTAAGCACTTCCCAGTGTGGATTCATTAAGTCCTCATAACAGCACCGTGTGGGGGCAGCTGCGTCCCTATGTCGTACTTGGGACGCGATCTGACCCCAGTCACTTCGGGCTCCTGAAGGGTCTGCAGTCTCGCCTCTGCCTGGGAAACCACGATTTGCAGCATATTCCACAGACCTCATGCTCATCACCAGGAGGCTTCCTGGGACTACTGTCTGAGGTTTCTAAGTTCCTAACGTGGTTCATGCTTCTGGTGAGTTTCTTTGAGGCGACATACCCAGCATTGCCTCTGGTCAGCTCAGCCCTGTGGTCCCGCGTGGCATCCTGCAGTGTCCTCTGGCTGTGACTCGTGCCGCGCCACCTTGACCTGGCATCCACTGTCCTCCACTGCGTTTGCAGGTGGGAGCCACTGTTGGTGCCTTTTGTCATGTGTGTTGAATGGTCAGGGTCCCAAATAAGAGCTGATTGGGGTCATTCTCCTTGAATCTGCCATGTGCCTGGGCCACTGTTTGCTTCAGAACCCACGCATGTTGCCTGTCCTCTCTGGCTTGGAGGGTTGTGTGGAATCAAAGGTGAGACCCAGTCCCCAGGGATGGGCGGTTGCCTTTGATGGCCCAGCTGTCCTGAGCGCCCTCGCTTCCGCGCCCAGCTGCTGCCTCAGTTGCTTGCTTGAGGATCCGGATGTAGACTGAGGTCGGCCTTAACGTGGCAGGGGGTTTCTCTTGAGCCTTGGGTACTTTGCTACTGGTCCCCTCTTCCTGTGAGTGGGAGCGTCCCGCCTGGCCCAGCCTCCCAGGGGTGACCTTAGCTCTCTTAGTATATGGGCTCTGCCTGCCTTGGTCCCCAGCTTGGCACCCTAGTGCAGTTGCTGCTTCGCTCTTGTTCCACTCCTTGTCTCTGTCCACCCTGTGCTTTATTGATGTGTCCTTACTCCGTGTTTTCTGTGGAGGAGGGCATCCTGGGCTTCCTCTCTGATCCCTGGCTCCTGTGCTCTTCCGTGCTGGGCTCCCTCTTCCTTTCCGTTTTCTGCTGTGTTGCCCTCACACAGCTGGCATGCCACGGATGTCGCTCACCCAAGCCCTTCCTAGTGTTGCTCACCGAACACCTCCCACCTTCCCCCCGGGACCTTCTCCCCTTCCCGGCTGCAGGCAGGCTGAGGGCCTGGCATCTCAGGAGTGCCGAGGCTCAGCGGGAGGCAGTGGGGCCTTTGCTGGCAGCTGGGCTCTACATCCTGACTTTCTGAGGGCTTAGACCTTTTGGTCCATCTTGAATCTCCTCCAGGCTTCGTACTCTGCTCTGTAGCTGGCCCATGGGAACAGGTACACTCAGGCCTGGTCTTAGACTCCAGTACTTGGGCTGTGCCGATGCCCTTGGTGTCCTCTTAGTCCGTCCCACCTGGGGGCCCCATCCTGCTGTCCCTTGTGCCAGAGTGCTGTCCTCTTGTCTTTCCACAGCTGGCTGCTCATTGCCTTTCCCGTCTCAGCCTCAGTTCCAGCCCCTTGGTATCAGGGAGGCTCTCCTTGACCACCTACCCTAAAGTTCACAGCTGTGGTTACCAGTTTAAATTTCTGCCTAGCACCTTTTTGGTTTATTTTGGCTACTTACCTCCCCCATCATACCCCCTGTCCCTCCCATATAAACTCAGTGAGAGTAGGGACCGCATCATCATCCTGCCCACAGCTCTACTGTCTGTATCAACCGGGTGCGCTACGCAGAGGCTCATGGTAAATAACTGCAGACCACGAATCCCATCTACTTGCTGTGCTTTAATATTGGCTTACATCTTTGGATCCAGTGAGTTCTTTTCTCTCTCTCTCTCTCTCCCTCAGTCATACTTACTTTGTGTAATTGGTGATTTCCAGCCTTTTGTATAGTCCTTTCTTGAATAGTTGTTTTCTGTCATCTTGGCGGGGCCTCAGGGGGTTGACTGTGTGGAGGGCAGGGGCTGCAGAGCTGCTGCTGCTGCCTGGGCTCTCATGGCGCCTGCGAAGTATAGGCAGGTGCTTTGCCTCTGAGCCATCTGTAGAATGGGGTGACGGTGGTTTCATCAGACTTAGTGAAGCGTGTCATACAGTGAGTGCCTGGTCACAGCAGGCAGATGATGAATGTCAGCTAATGAGTATTCATCACCAATGAATAGTAACAATTTTTTCTACCAAGGCTATGTAATGTAGCCTCGGAATCCCACTCAGCACAGCCCCCTGGCAGCAGTGCCTTTGAGAGCTGGCATGGTCGAGAGACCCTGGTTGGCCTTACTAGTGTGGTTGGGGTACTTGAGAGGACTCCTTCCTCACATAGCTCTTCCGGTGTTTAGTCTTTGCATCTGGAGGTTTTTCGCGATTGTGGGATAGCTTTTTCAGGGGCCTTGCCTTTGGCAGGGACGTGTACTGCTGCAGTCTGGGGTATGGGATAACTTTCTAAACCAGACCCAGAACTTGACGGCCGAAGGGGCCTTTTAGCCATGCGGGGCTAGGAGCTGACACAGGGTCAGCAGCATGAGGTCCTGTGGTGCTGGGTGGCAGAGCCCGGAGGGAGCCCCTGCTGGTGTGACTTTAGTGTAAAGGCTGCGGGATCCCAAATTCTTACAGAAGACTTAAGACGGGCACAGTGATGTCTGCTCTTTGACCTTTGTAGTATGAATTAGTAAAACTGAAATGATTATGCTTCATTTATTAGGATTATGAAAACAATAATGTACTTATTGAAGAAAATGTGGAAAATACAGAAACTACCTATAATTTTTCTATTAACATTTGAGCATATTTCTTGTCACTTTTAATGCTACTTTAAATATGTAGCAAATGTATCATTTTGCATTAAAAAAAATGCTGTTAGCATTTCCTCCTGTCTTTAAAAAGCTGTTTTAAACAACTTTAAAATATTGTATAGCTAGATGTACACAATTTTCTGAATAATTGGAGTTATATTTACATCTTGTCACTCTTTAGGAAAGGACTGGCCTACTTCTGTGTTGGGTTCCTTCCTGAGTGTGCTTTCCAGCTCAGTGGCTCAGACTTCAAGATGGAGACTTGAGTCCTGGTTCTGTATAGTCTTGGGCCAGTTACCATATGTCTGATGAATACTTAGTTTTGTCATCTGTAACATGAAAATAGTAGTACTTGCCTCAAAGACTATTTGGGAGGATCTAGTGTGAATGTTGGTAATGCGGATATTGTGTAGTGTCCCGGAATATTAATGTTTTTAGTCTCTTGGCTCTTATTCTGTATTGTTGCCCCAAAAGATGATGTTCGCTTCTTATCTTTCATCCAGTGTAAGGATATCTGGAAAGACCAAGTATAGCTGCTTTCATTTCAAAAGTGATCAGCTGCTTGAGCTAGCAAGCAAGCTAGCTTCCAGGCGCAGTTATGCAGTTTCACAGCAGGCGCGGTTCCCTCGGAGCACCCAGGGGTGCTCTGTGGTTGTCAGCAGTGATGCTGTGGCTGCACTGCCAGACGGGGTGGCAGGTGGACCAGAGCAGATGTGGCTCAGGAAGTGCCGTCTTCTTGGCCTCTCCTTAATCTCTTTCAGAGTCTGTGGGTTCTTGATTGCGCTGTGGGTTGCTTCAGACTCCAGTATTAGGAGACTGAACCCCTTGGGGTTTTTTTTTTTTTTTTGTGCTGAACTGGGTTGAGGACATGTTAAGCAGGTGGGGTGCCTCCCCTGGGTTTGCTCCTGGTGGTTCCTGTAGTGTGGGGTGGTTCTGAGTAGTTCTGGCCCCACTGCTGGGGTATCTGCCGACTCAGTTTGTGAGATGTGGAGCTTCATCCTGGTCTGGTGCCTCATTTTCTTCTTTAGCAGTGGGCTTAGAACCAATGCAGATTCCCAAGTTAAGTATTTTTCCTGTGGCTTAATTATTACAGGTTTCTGGTACCTAAGCCCTTTCTTACTTTCTGTTCTGAGGGGAAGAGGAGATTATGGTGTTTCTCCCCGCTCCGAGTGGCCCCAGGACCTTTGCATGGCATTTGCCGTGTGCTTGGGTTTGCTCTACTGGGGTGAAAGAGTATCATGCCCCCCAGCACTCCCAGAGGCACCTCTGCTCACCCTCCGGTGAGGTTCTGACTGGCCCTAGGACATCACCTGCTCCAGGATCCTCTGTGGCTCATCCCAGGAGAGATGTGGGAGAAGGAAGGGGAAAAAAGGCTTACACTTCTCGAGTGGAATTCCTGTAGATCTGAGTTCCACATTGATGCCTAAGCTGCAGAACCCTTCTGCCCTGGCTGTTTTGTGAATGGTAGTCAGTCTTAACCTTTTTAACCAAGTTAACATTGGCTGTCTCAGGAGGCTCACAGCTCCTGCTCCTCCTCCAGGGGAGTGCGCCCTCCTCCTCTGTCGGTAGCTGTCAGGCGCCCCTTCCCTCTGCAGCAGATTCTCCTGGGTCCTTTCCTGGCCTTCTCCTTACACGTGAGCCTGCAGCTTCATTCACAGCCGCTGTGTAGAAAGACAGGCACATCGATAGGTCCCTCCCTGCCCAGAGTGGGTGGAACTGAGGCAGACACTAAAAGCAGCTGACTGGCAGCCCTGACTGGCAGCCCTAGAAACACGAAGGGTTTCATTTATAGTTTCAGTCCTTTTCCTTCTTTCGAGCCTTGATTTAAAAAAGAAAGAAAAAAAAAAAAACCTTGAAGTCCTGCTTCTGAATTTTCTAATTTGTGCAGGTATTAGTTGCCTTGTAATGTAATTAAAAATAAATAAAAATGATTTATAATTAGCTCATTAACTGTATCAGTAAATGGATGCTTTAAAGAGGATCATTGATCCCTCAAAACAGAAGCAATGCAGTCATTCCCTCATTATGCTGTACTTGAGATTTGCTCTAGCAACCCACTCTTCCTAAAGTTAAATATTAATCCAGACCCTATCAGTGCAACGTAGTAGTGTCTGAATCAGTTGTGGTTTTGGTGTAACAGCATCAAAGCATGTTATAAAATCTACAAAATTGTAGTGGTTAACTCCAAATATTTCACTGAGACATTGTGTTTTTGGGCAAAAATGCATAGTGAACATTGTGGAGCTGAGGTGAGGAACTTCGATTTCTGAGAAACCACCCGTTTTAAGGGTTTTGAAGGAAGAGTTGGAGGAGAAGAGGGAGAGAATAAATTAACAGTGAGTTTCCAGTATTTTCTGTCGCATTTTACGTTTTATTGGAAAAAACTGGGAACTGAACTCACATGCAGTTTGTAAAATCACTTTTTCCCTAGCATTCAGGATTGATGAGATTTAACGGGGTGTTAAAGGTAAACTGAAGCACATAATTAACATGGACAGAACTGTATACCTGAGTGTCGAGAGCTGTGAGATTTCAGTGAGTTGGGAGACTGGAAGCGCCCATTCTTCAGAGTGCAGCTCCTCATGCTCAGTGGGTTTAAGGTGCTGAAGCCTTTTTTTTTTTTTTTTGAAATGGGGTCTTGCACTGGTGCCCAGACTGGAGTGCAGTGATGCAATCACCACTCACTGTAGCTTTGAATCCTGGGCTCAGCCTACCCTCCCACATCAGCCTCCTGACTAGCTGGGACTGCAGACCTGGGCCAACACTCCTGGCTTGAAACAACTTGTATCCAGATCGGAGGAGGGCGTGTTCGTTTTTGTGACCTTTCCTTTCCCTTAAACATTGAACGATATCTGACCTTTGACCATCACTTTGCTTAAAAGAAGCTACTGGATTTAAAGTCTAGGAGAACGTCCTGGACAAGCAAACCCATAGTATGTTCCTGTATGTTCCCCACCCAGAGACCTGGGTTATAAAGTGTTTGGTGTGCTGCTTCTGGCCCCACTGTTCTTTCTAAAGTGTTTTATTTTACATAGGCTGTCCTGGCTTCAGGGCTGTCACCTTTGCCTTTGTGCCCCTTAGTACCTTTGTCCTTTACCTACTGCAGTGCAGCTGCCTGTCCTTCGGTAGACTACAAAGAAGTCACTTTTGAACAACTTAGAAATTGTGCCTTGTGGGGAAGGCAGGGCAGAGCCTTGGGGCTGAGATGGAGGAGAAGCCAGCTCTGCCCTGGGAGGGATACGAAGCGCCCTATCTGCGTGAGGCAGGGGACGGGTGGAGTTGCTTCACCTCTTTGGCCCCAGCTTCAAAACCAGCCAGTCCTCCCTGGCTTTGGCTTTAATTCAAGTTTGGACAAACTGGAAAACCAGTTAATCCCATTAGCTCAGCTTCTAAAGCCGAAAATCATGCCCTGAAATGGGTCATCTGTTTTCATCAATAGCTTTATTAGCTATGGAATAATATAGTTTTGTTCTCTAACTGTAGGATCCTTCTTTTGCTCTTAAAATAGCTCAGTAAGTTGGGTCTCATAAATACATGCAGCAAGCATATACCAGATAAATACGAAAACATTGCTGATCTTGCTTTTTAGTACTAAAAGCAGAAAATTGGGAATTTACTAAATGGAGAAGTCAGCCGTTACCTTTTGATGGGTTTGGACTCTTGCAAGATAGTGATTGTAAACAAGAGTGATCTTTTGTTGTTTTTCAAGGAACTTTATTCTCTAATTTTTAGTAAAGCACACTAGGAAATAATGCTTCAGAATTCTGTTTTCTAGTAGTTTCTTGATTAAAATGAAAATTCACTAAAAAAAAACCTCTGCTGTCACCGTTTCCTTTTTTCTTAAGATAACCAGGAAATGAATCATTCAGGGTTTGCTCCATAGTGATGGGTCAGGAAGCTGCCCCTGCTCTGTGTGGAGCAGGAGGCTTGCTAATGTCCCAGGATTTCACTTCGCGGAGACAAGCATCAGAGGCTTGCTTCATTTATAGATCCTACTTCTTTTCTACACCACAGCCAACTCAAAATGGTGACAAAATCTAAGACGAGGCTGGAAGTCACCGCAGAGCAGTTGGAAGCTCTGCCCCCGGTTCTGGGGGCAGTGTTCCTGGAGTTGTGTCCTTCGGCTCCTCCGCTGAGAATGAGATTTGTATCATAAAGGAGTTTCCTGGGCCACTCGCTGCCCCCAGCTGGAGAGTGCCAGCCTAATGTGTCAGGAGTAGGGGGCGAGGCCAGAGGGCTATGTGCCAGCTCCTTCCCTAAGAAGCCTCCTGGGAAAGCCCTCCCAGGCACTTCCCAGGTCTCACTGGCTGCCTGAGGCTGCAGGGGAGGGTGCTCAGGCCGCCTTTCGGCTGGCACTGCTTCCCGACGTGCCGCCAGCCTTTCTCATGGGGACGGGGATGATGGCATGCTCGGGGGGCAGCAGGGCCTTGGGGCTGCCTCGGGCTGTCAGTGTGTCCTACTGGTTCTGAGATGCCACCTCTGTTATCCACTGTAGAAGGATATATTCTATTATGGTCGATGCATAGAAATTTCTTCGATTTAGAGACTGAACACTAGTGAGCAGAACTGAAATTGAGCTCTTAAAAGATTTTGATGACTGGTCTGTGGATAGCAGACTTTAGTGTGGTTTTTATGCGGACATCCTGCCAGTTGTAAATTCCCTGGAGGTTTGGTATGTGCGAACATAAGACTAAACTTATTTCTGTTTTGTTGAGAAGAAATGATTAAAACTTTTCATTGATGTACTTCTGTAACAGACTTTTGGAGAATTGAAGCAGTGGGTATATTCAGTATTTGAAGTCATAGATGAGTAAAGGAGGTATGTCGTAGTTGGCACTGGTGGCATGGCCTGTGGTCAGCAAGGCTTTTCTGTGAAGGTATGTGCACAGCTTTCTAAGGCAGTGAAAAGTCCTGGCAATGTTAGTATTGAATGAGATAATCCAAAACACTTAGTGACTGTTTACATTTTTAAAGGGGTAGTTGGCCATTTAAATGGTTTCTGCTAACAGATCAAATTATTCAGTGCAGAGGTAAAATATTTTCAGAATGTTAATTTTAGATGTCATTTTATAGAGAATGTGTATGAGCAATGACAAGGTCAGCAAAATATCTTAGCAAAACTTGATTGATTCATTCCATGCACAGGCAAGCGCTGTTCTGGGCACCGGAGATGGAGCAGTGAGCCATTGCGTCCATCCACAGATGGCCTCCAGGATCGTGCGGTTGCAGGGAGGCCGCTGGGTGGGCACGGCTGGGCAGTGCCCTCATGTGGGTTTTGTTGGGCTGCTCTTACTGCGCACTGTTTCTCAGTTTGGTCGGTGTTCCCCCTCGCTGCCTGGCCCCCACCCCTCACCCTCTGAGGGCCTCACAAAGAGCCAAGCAGAAGGCAGGCTGGGGACTTGGCAGGTCAGCCCAGAGGCTTTATGATGTGATGGTTGGTACTGTCCTGCGGCCACCATCAGTCTCACGCTCTGCCTTGTGCGCAGTCCCGGCGTCGTGCGGCACCTCGCTGGTCCCTGCTCTCCTGGAAGAAGGGCCAGTGGGGCGCTTCGCCAGAGCCTTCTTGTCTGACTCCCTTATCCACAAGGCATGGATGGCCGGGCCGCCGGCTGTGTCCTTTCTGTTCTGAAAAGGCAAAACAAAATTGTTCTTGGCTCTTATTATCTAATATTTGTTACAACAGTTGCTCACTTTTAGGTCGATTTTATTACAGATTTCAGACAGGTGTGGTTATTAGTGCCCCCTCATTGTTTGGACACAATGCCAAGGTCAGGAGGCCCCGTGTTCCCCTGAGCCCCCTTTCTGCTAGGAGCACGGGCAGGCCACGCCTCGCCATTAATCTCTCCTGTTTTAGGGGAGGATTACCAGGCCACCCCCTCTTCTCTCTGTGCAAGGGAACAGACATTTGACAAAAACAGATGCGGTGTTACGCTGATTTTGTGTGTCTGAGGCAGATTGCAGCAGGTGTTATCTCCATACTCTTCCTTTCCTGGAGTGTTGAGCATGTCCTGATAGTAGGGGATGCCCCGGAGGGTGGTGAATGTGGCTGCACAGGTCCTGAAAGCTATTTGATGTTGCTGTTACTTCAGGTAGAACTTAAAGTTGACAGTACATTCTACTCTGCAGGCAGAAACCTGGAGTGGCATTTTGACAAATTGGAATGCCCTGTTTATAGTATGCTTTAATGAGTTAAATCTGGGGGATGTGGATAGAATTTTAGCATCCTAGCCTTGGTATTCTTCCATGACTTTGGGCCAATTATTTAATAATTCCAAGCCTGCATCTTTGTTAGAATCTCTCTAAGTTTCTCCTGTTGTTATCCTCAGAACGGGACTGTGAGGTACAGGAGGCCACGTGGTGTAGCGGTTTAGGTGGACAGACTTCCCAGTGCTGTTCTCATGGAGAGCCCAGGCCTGTGCCTAGCTCTCTGCAGTGACAGTGATAGTGACTGGTGAAGGTAAAGGGGTCCACCCAGACGCCCTTGCTGATGGAGAGAGGCTGGCCTGTGGCTCTTCCCTGGGGTGGATATTAACCTGCTAACGTGCCATATCTAGTCCTGCTTACATTACTAAGTGGTAGGAAATTTTAGGTAACATCTCAGACTTTAAAGTGGCCTACTGAGCGGGTAGAAAAGATAGTTAAACGCCTAGTATGTAGTTGGTGCTCAGTAATTGTTGAAAAGATAGAAGCTTTACTTCAAAGCTCTTGTAGTTTGTTCAGTTTGGAAAAAATATTTTAATGTTGGGATCTATTAACAGCTGGACTGGTGGCTGTCTGAATTGGGACCATGGTTAGGGTGACGTGTTTTCTTACTTTTTTTGTTTTTTTGGGTGAGACAGTCTTGCTCTGTTGCCCAGGCTGGAGTGCAGTGGCAGAATGTCGGCCCACTGCAGCTTCTGCCTCCCGGGTTCAAGTGATTCTCCTGCCTCAGTCTCCTGGGTAGCTGGGACTTACAAGCTCGTGCCACCATGCCTAGCTAATTTTTTTTCTATTTTTACTAGAGATGGGGTTTCACCATTTTAGCCAGGATGGGCTTGATTTCCTGAACTCGTGATCCACCCACCTCAGCCACCCAAAGTGCTGGGATTACAGGCGTGAGCCACCGCATCCAGACACATGTTTTTTTTAATTAAATGTGATAGATAAAACTAGGCTGCAGGGATGGCCTGATTTGCAGGTGCTTCATGAGCAAGGGTGCCCAGCATTTATTTGCTGCCACTGGAGTCTCGTGTGTGCTTGCAGCCTAGCCTTAAACCCTCTGTGGGCAGTTTGGAATGCTTCCTCCAAATGACTTTTTGGCAGGGTGGGGAGTGGCGATACTTCAGGTGAGAGACAGTTGAAATTAACTTTACACAGGAGCCAAACTGTAGGCTGACGCGGGGCCACTCACCTTTGGACTCACCCCGGGCGGGTCCTGTAAGAGGTGCTATATGCTTCCACTTTGCCAGCTGTTCGTTGGCCCTGTTTTGTCTTCTGCTGTTTGCTTGATTAGTGAAACTTAGAATGGAAACAGGCAAGTTTGATTTGTTATAATTCCTAGGAGTCCTAGCATTAAGGAAGCAGATGAGTTTGATTTGTTATAATTCCTGGGACTGGATAATTTGCTTTCTCCTCTCTCCATCTTTAATTAATCTATTAAAGGAAAGGAGGACGACAGCACTTTTCCTGCAGTCATCAGTGTAGGCTTCAGCCTTAACTCATGACATAGGCTGGTGCCACTGACCACAGGACTGACCTCAGCTCTTGGAGCCCATGGGGGTGACAGGACATCAGCACCTTTGAGGTGGCGGCATGAGGCGTCTTCCAGGCCTTGCTCCTAGTGCTTGAAAACACTGCTTTAGTTTTTTGTTAAGAGAGACAGAGGCCCTACTTACTCCTATCCCACAGGCATCTGGCTGTTGACCTCCTTGTTGGCCTCTTAAGGAGAGAATACTTGAGTATTGAATTAGATCAACTTTTCTGCCTCCAGGGACCCTGTTTCTCTCTGCTGAGACTGGCAGATGGAACCTGGATTTAGTGGATGGTCACCAGGTAGCTTGGGCGACCTGGGCTGCCGGGCCCCTGAGGACTTACATATCTTTTTTCCTGTTCACGTGTTCCTTCTCCACACCTTGGCCCATTCTCAGTCCCTCCCATCCTCCTTAGCTGAATTACTCAGGGAGGTGCTGATGGGGCCTTGGGACATGCACTGGAGCTGGGTCCCACCCTCAGACCTGTGCCCGACTGTGCCACATTCATTGGAAAGCTGCTTTCACACTTCCTGGATGGAATTCTCTCATTTTTTTCAGTGCAGAATCACTGAGATGATTTTTTTTTGATAAATCTTTAAAGGCCAGTTGTAAATTTATTGATAATTGGAATTGACAAAATTCACTTGTTTAGTGTTGCTAAGTCATACTGTGTAAGTTTGTTGAACAGAGTTTTCATTTTATGCTTTCAGAGGAGAAATGAAACTGAATTTCGTGGCCAGAAATATGTTTGAGTGTCATCCTAATGTAAGAACAGAACAGAAAGCGTGGTGACGTTTCATTGTAACTCTAGTATGTTTTCTCTTTTGTCCATTAGACTACATGAGGAAATAATTGACTTTTATAACTTCATGTCCCCTTGTCCTGAAGAAGCAGCTATGAGAAGAGAGGTGGTGAAACGGATCGAAACTGTTGTTAAAGACCTTTGGCCGACGGCTGATGTGAGTATGTTCTTTGGGGTTCTGTGCCACAAGTCATGTGCGAGTAAATTTAAACGCCCTGTGGTGATGGGTCGGCTGGATCCACACAGACCTTTTCCCGTTGGCCTGAGGAAGCAGTTCTCCAAGTGTGCTTTGAGAAGGCCAGGTCGCCTGCAATGCTAGGAATGCACGGCCCCCGGCCCACCTGCACCTGATGCCTTCGACACCTGCGGTGGCCGCGGGTCTGTGTGACACTGGCGCACACTCAAGTGCGAGGACCATTGGCTGAGGGATTTTTTTTTTTTTGGAGCGGGGAGAATGATGTGGTTGTTTCTCTTAAGTTCACCTTAAATTTAGAAATTTCGCCCTGTCACCCACCCCTGCTTCCCCACCACCACACATGGTAGCATATAATGTGTTCATTTTTGTAAAACTTGGAAGTGTTCCCTCATCACACACCACTCTTGCGGTGAAGGAACAAGTGTTTTTGACATGTGGAGAGGGGCCTTCTGGAATGCTTGGTGCAGGCGGTGTGAAGCCTGCCCCTGGCTGGCTCTGCTCAGCAGCCTTCCCTGCTGCTGGCTGGGCTCAGGGGACCGGCCGGGCTGGCCGTGCTCTAGCTGTGAGGGGCATGTGTGCTCTTGGTGGGCGGTGGGCAAGGACGACCCAGTTTTCTGCTCCTCTTTAAAAATGATACATATTTTTGGCTTTCAACTTCAGAGCCCTAGGACAAAGCCCTGCCCCAGTGCCTTAGCTGTGGGTTTAGGAAGAGGTTGAAGGGTTCAAAGCTAGCTCTGGAAAGTCCTCAGCTTTGAAGGGTTGTAGGGTGAAGACAAAACGTGTTTCACCTCTTAACTTAGAGTTTTTAAGCGTTCCTTTTTGGGGCACGTCTTTAACTTAAGGGAATTTTCTGGTTCCTTGTTACGCAGTCCCCTCCCTCAGTTTCCAGGTAGTTTTGTTTTTTACCCAAGGGTGTAGTGAGGGCTTTCTTGCAGTAGGAAGTAATGGTAGTGTGACTGCTTGGTTTGTGGTATCCATTTTAAAGCAGCCTCTTTCTTTCAGGTACAGATATTTGGCAGCTTTAGTACAGGTCTCTATCTTCCAACTAGGTGAGTACCAGACTGCATGGCATGGGCTAGTGTCTGTGCTTATTTAGAGGCCGGGATGGAGTCTGGGCGATATGAAGGGCTACAGAGAGATTCTTTGTAATTGAGTCTAAGGCGAAAAAGGCCAGCTGAAGGAAAAGACTGTGGTTACAGAAGGAAATTGGCAGAAAGATTTAATTTAGTGTCATGATGAATTCATTGCTTTGCATTTTGCCTCACACTTAATTTGTTGGGGTGCAAAAATGCTGGGTGCTGGAAACGTGAAGAAGACAGGTGGGAGGACTGTGGGAAGTAAACGCAATAGAAAACATTCTGCTGATACTTTAGAACATGTGTTTGAAAAATTGATCTTATGTTTTAATGAAGATTCAAGCAAAATTCTCTTTAAATAGTATTTTCTAAGGGTTTTTACCTGATAAGAAAATGTCAAACAAGTTTGCATTCTAAAATGTAAACTGGTATTTTCTCATTAAGGATTCTTGATATCCAAATAAATTTCCGTGCACTGTCTCATTAAAAGTTTACCTTCTATTAACCCACTGCTAGTTAGCATTTGGAGGCTGAAGAGGCTCTAATCTCAGGATTTGGGGGTTGATGTTAGCAGGGCCAATGGGTAATTGAACAGGTTCGGGTATCCAGGAATCCCTGAGTCTGCAGGAGTGATCCAGTGTAGGTAGTGCTGGAGTAGGTGCTGGGAGAGCGGGGCCTCAGCCTGCTTTGGGGGCAGGCGTTTTCATCTGAATCCCCTCACATACCTAGTGCTGTTGGGAGAATCATTTAACCTTTGCTTTCCATCTTATGGAAGTCTTCCCTTCAGTTCAGCGAGGATTTGCTGTAGTTTATTAACTGCATTTCACTTCCTTAGGGGCCATAGCCTAGTGGGATTGTGTCTTGACCTTTGGGGGAGACGCAGGCACATGTGCGGTGGTGCTTATCCTGCCCACATGAGTGTGTAGGCTGTGGTAAGGGGAGCAGTGGCTGACGTGCATTTTCTTCTGTCAGCGACATAGACCTGGTGGTCTTCGGGAAATGGGAGCGTCCTCCTTTACAGCTGCTGGAGCAAGCCCTGCGGAAGCACAATGTGGCTGAGCCGTGTTCCATCAAAGTCCTTGACAAGGCTACGGTGAGTGCCTGGCTTTGGCCCCTCTGACTGGGCAGGAGCCTCGTCACATCCCAGGTGGTTACAGGATACGCCTGTGTCACGAGTTTGTGGTATTTTTTTTTTTTTTTTTGAGACGGAGTCTTGCTCTGTGCCCCAGGCTGGAGTGCAGTGGCGCGATCTCGGCTCACTGCAAGCTCCGCCCCCCCGGGTTCACGCCATTCTCCTGCCTCAGCCTCCCGAGTAGCTGGGACTACAGGCGCCCACCACCTTGCCCGGCTAATTTTTCTTGTATTTTTAGTAGAGACGGGGTTTCACCGTGTTAGCCAGGATGGTCTCGATCTCCTGACCTCGTGATCCGCCCGTCTCGGCCTCCCAAAGTGCTGGGATTACAGGCTTGAGCCACCGCGCCTGGCCGAGTTTGTGGTATTTTACACAGTTATTGGCTGCAGTTTCGATGATTAATCTGCTTCTGGTATAGACAAGTGTTTTATGTTTTTGTTTTATAGTCATGATCACCAACTGAGAACATGTTTAGTGAGTCTGAACTTTTGGGATTTGTGAGCCCATTAAACTGTTCTTGGAATGAAAATATATGATTGTGTCTACTCATGTTAGGATGAATAGGAAAGGAGAGTCATATCTGAAAGCGGACACTGACATTCAGGTGCTACCCATTTTGGAGTGTTTGGCTCAATGATTAAACCATGGTTTTTATGATTACCATTTGCTACGTTAAATTCAAGAGGAACAACTTAGCTGTTCCTTCGTTGTTCCAAAATATATACATATATAAAAAGCCTCTTCTCCTTGGGGGAAATGTGGAGATGAGACTGTTTCTGGTGTGTACTTGTTAAAGTTTATGTCAGTTCAAGATTCTAAGCCCCCAGTGACTGGGAGGTACTTGCCTGTCGTATGACAGTTCTTAGCTCACCTGTGCGACTGGCTAGCATTTCATTTTTAAATTTGTGTGTCAACTTATGTAGTGTGTGATTCACATCCTCCTAGTGTTTAGCAGAGCGTCAGTTCAGGCGGGAGCTTCCTCCTGCCTGTGTGGTGGTAGGGGAGGGGGCATTCACATGCTTCTCAGGTGATTCCTTGTCAGGTGCTTTTGATTGGGACTGGGGGCAAATTTTAAAACGTGATATATGCACTGAAAAGTGCACATGTACCAGGTGCACCTCTTGGTGAAAGTTAACGAAGTACACGTGCTCACGTCATTGTCATGTGGACCAGAGAGAGCAGGCAGCACCAGAGGCTCCCTCCAGGCCCAGGTTCCAAAAGGGGCTGTTGGCTCTTCTCATGAGCATGAGACAAGCCCTGGCTGGCCACTTTCTCAAATGCTTATGGGCCTTATTGCACTTAGCTCTCCCAGCTGCTCTCATCAGCAGACACTGTTGCTCTTCTCATTTTACAGGTGAGGAAACAGGTGCAGAGAGGTGAGGTAGTTAGCCCAAGGTGGGTTGGCGGCAGTGCGAGGCAGCACCTGCGTTTAGCCCAGGCCGCTGTTGTCTGCTGCTCCTCTGTGTGTGCCAAGGGGCAGCGGGGAGGTGGATGGGAATCCTGACCAGGCGACCACCTTTGGAGTAGAGAACTAAGGTGCGGTTGTCCTGAGGACACACAGTAGGTTGAGCAGTTGTTGCAGTAACTGCTTCGTCCCAGTGACCTCATTACTGTCGCATATTGGCTACTAAGTACCTCTTCTTCTGTTGCCTGAAGGCCAGTGTAGACTGCAGGGAGAGCCTGGAGCCTGCCACTGCTCCTTTCCAGGGACCGTCCTCACCATGCAGCCGGTCTGTCATGGGCACAAGAGCCCCGGGGCGAGGGCTGAGTTTAAGGTGAAAGCTTGTCTGTTTGGAAGGACAACCCAAAACTGAATGTTCCAGTGTTACTCCTCACCTCAGGATTTGGGGTTGCTGCGGTGAGTGAGTGTGTGCAAGAGTAGGGCAGGAGAGTGTCAGAAGTGACTGTGGGGAGGAGTCCCTGAGATGGAAAGGAAGCTGCTTCCTGAGCTCTGGGTGTCGGGGAAGGCATAGCCATCGAGTGTTGACTTCTTCCAAAGCAGTTTCTGATGAGTTCTTTGGGAAAGTGTTTTGTTTCTCTGCCTTCTTAGAATGTGCTGGCCCCCAGAGCTTACCCTGTCTGGTGGTTGCAGTGGCGTCCAGGCGACTCTGGCCCCACTGGCCTGTCCTCACACGCTGAGTCCTTGGTGGTTTGCCCTCAAGTGTAGACACTAAAGCCCAGAGTAGGTGTGCACTGAATGCCCCGTCCGTGTTGCCTTTCACTGGTGTTTAAACCTTTCATCAGACCCTGATTGTTTTGGTTAAAGGAACTCCGTTTTTCATGCTCCACGGCTGAAGGAAACCAAACATTGCCTTTTTTCCTGGAAGAACAGTTTCACTGGTGGGGTGGGTGGTGGGGCGTGAGTGTGGCCTGGACAGTTGCTCAGGCAGGTTTTGAGTGCCATTTGGTGACAGTTCTTGTTGGGGAGAGTATTTCTAAAATAGCCCTTTATTTGCTGAATCTTTTAGGGGAAAGTTTTTTTTGGTAAAACTATCTTAAAGAGTGAAAACCCAAAGTAGATAAACAATATCAGTATTGTTTGGAGAAACAATATCAGTATAACGTACAATTTAAAAAATGGCTTTGAAGTTACATTAAGTTATTTCAAAAATTCGACCAAATAGAAGTTGGGGGCCAGGCACCTCTCCCCATCCGAGCACGTAGGGTGGGCGTGGCAGAGACTAACTCATCATGTTCCCTGTTGGCTCCCTCCCCTCACTTCTCTTTGATGCTTGGTCACCTCCGGTGCTGATCCAGGGCTGCAGGGGCGGGACAGAACGTGGGCCTTGCTGTGAGGGGCTGGGGCCTGGGAGTTGTCCTGGATTCAGGGACTACTGATGCTGACAATGTTCTCTGACCCCCTTTCATTACTAAGTACAAACACCAAACCTCTGTACAGCTTTGGCAGCATTTTGATGCCTGGCTGTGGAGAGTCCTGCATATTAAAGCAGTTCTTAAAATGAAATCTTTACAGGTACCAATAATAAAGCTCACAGATCAGGAGACTGAAGTGAAAGTTGACATCAGCTTTAACATGGAGACGGGCGTCCGGGCAGCGGAGTTCATCAAGAATTACATGAAGGTACTGTGCTTGGTGACCTCGCGCAACGAAAGTGCAGGACTGGAGTGCTTATGCTCGGCGGCATTTCTCCTACAGATGTTTACAGCTGTCAGCTGCACACAGGGGTCTTTCGTAATACAGACTACACTTACATTATTTCTCCTACAATACTATTTCTAGAGATACTTTGAAATTACATAGCTGTTTTTAAAATTTGCTTTTCTTGAGTAACCATTTTATGAAGTTGACAATTATTTTAGAGGGCTTTGTTAAAATGTTTCTAGTTATTACAAAGAGACTGCTTCTAGCTCAGCGTGCCTCATTCGCAGGTTTTGCGCAGGGGTCCAGTGGAAGTTGATAAATCATGAAGTGTCTTAGATATACTCACTTTGGGTGGTCTCAGTGCCTGAGGATGGGCAGAGAGATTTGGTTGAGCTGATGTATTTGGGACTCTGACCATGTTCATGGTCTTAAACGGGTGGTCGTGACCTTCTGTTACAGTAGAGGACATGCAGTCCTTAGCAGGGGCAGACCCACCCCTGGGTGGTCGTGACTTCCTTCCTGTTACTGTAGAGACTGTGCAGTCCTTAGCAGGGGCAAATCCTGTTACAGTAGAGGCCATTGTAGTCCTTAGCAGGGGCAAATCCACCCCTGCAATCTGGTCCCGTCTTGTTCCATTTTCAAGGGCCTTGCCCTTCAGGTTCCCCCTTCCCCCTTGTCATCTGGTCTGAAGGAGCACGTCTGCCCCCAGCACAACACAGACAGCAGCAGCCAGGCTTTCCCTCCCTCCTGTCATCTCCTGCCGCTCTGCCTTCCTTGCCACCCTCACTCTGCTCTCCTGCTCCGGAGGCCCCCGCTGTCCTCACGGCCTGCGTAGCAAGCACATAAATACTCCAGCGAACGCGCTGGTCTCTCCTTGAGTTCCTTTGTGCCTGTGGACTCTTCATGGTGGGGGTGCACCCCTGCTGAGTCATAACCGAGGGAGAGCTCCACAGTCTCGTTTTCACAAGCCCCTCAGGAAATTAATTCTTAGCGTCTCCCAACCAAAGTTTGAGACTTACTGAGAGTCTTCAGATGGGCAAGAGGATGGAGGAAACGTTCCTTTCTGTCTTGTGTAATTTGCTATGTGAAATCTCTTTGAAAGTATGGTAATTACTCAATAAATCTTTTTCTTTTGGAATTTACAGAAATATTCATTGCTGCCTTACTTGATTTTAGTATTGAAACAGTTCCTTCTGCAGAGGGACCTGAATGAAGTTTTTACAGGTGGAATTAGCTCATACAGCCTAATTTTAATGGCCATTAGCTTTCTACAGGTACGTATGCTTTCTTGAGACCGTTTCTGTTGAGACATGTGTAAGAGTAGACTCTTCCAGCCAGTTGTCCTGTGGGTTCCAGCAGCCTTTGCTCTCCTTTTACTATATTGTTTCAATTTGTTAGAGGCTGATTTCTGATTCTTATATTAAAACCCTCTTGATCAATGCACCTTTCTGGAGGCTCCTTTGTAGCTCATTTTGTACTGGGTGTAACTGTTAGTGCGGGGGTGCCCATCTGGTTCTGTGGGTCCAGTGCGGTCCAGTGCACATCAGTGCAAACGCAAGGAGTTCTCTATATTCAGAAATGTCCATTTCATGGTAAACAATAAACATTTCTTGGTGCTTGCCTGTGATTTTATATTGAAAAAAAATTGTCTCAGAATAAAGTTTGGTACCACATATGAGAAAAGGATTTACAAGATTGCTTTCTCAATTGATGAAACCTCATTATTTTGTCTGAAATTATATGTGGTCCTTATTTTGTTGAGTAACATGGAAAATCTATCAGTAGAAAACAGATGTGTTTTAAAAAATATTGTTAAATGCTGTGATGTATTGATAAACTGTACTTAACACTTTTTAAACATTTAAAATCATCTCTAATTGAAACAGTATTGTGTTTATATTTTCTTGAGTGAAGAATTCTGTTCTTTACAAAATCTTGCCTATATAATTTAGCTGCACAACTGGATTTGTCCATGTTTACCATTAATGTGGTACTTGTGATTGTGCTGAGCGAGCCGTTTCTGTTCATGATTTGGTAATGTCCTCACTGTCATGAATGCCATGATAGTAGAACCACTGGGTAACCACCTGTGATGATCGCAGCTTCCTTGGTCTGTCTCTGCAGAGATGCTTTAAGAGTGGTGAAAATGGAATTCCATGTCTGTTTTCTTACAGTTCAAGTCACACTGTCCTGTTTTCACTTTCCCCTCTGAGATGTGGCCGTTACTGTATAGCCTTTCTTCCATAGTTTTTGGACATTATTTTGAACTAAACATGGGCCTCTGTTCTTTACTAATATACTCCTGACTTGCACTATTTTCATGGCCTTGTAGTAACAACAGCTACTTAGTACTTTGATCATGCATGTGCCATGTGTGCCTGGGCCCAGGGCCTCCTGCCACCCCCTCAGGGGGTCCTTTCAGTGATCCTGTGACCCCACAGGAGGCCACCATAGCATGAGTCGGATTCCTGTGTTCACTGCCACATCCCTGTGGCTTGTCCAGTGCCCAGAGCTTGTCCTGCCTCAGCGGTGTGACTGTGGCAACATTTGAGTTTCTTGACTGAGTGAGGGGAGGAGGCCCACCCTGCCACTGGCCAGGTTCTTGGATATGTGATTTTGGCTAAAAGACAAGGAATAAGGAAGGGAATAAAGGTGATGCCAGAATTGGAATCCTCCTCTTGTGTGGTGGAAATATGCAGAGAACTCCGGGATTCTTCTGAAACTTAAAAACATTTGTATGCTTTCGAGCTGCAGCTCCTCCTGGCACTCTGTGTTATAAATAGTTTCAAGCACCGTGCTTCTCTGAGGGATTTCTGTCATGTGCCCTTGTCCATCCCTTTCTAGTTGGCACTGTCCGATAGAATTCTCTGTGATGGTGACGGCCAGTTCTGCATGGTCCGGCAAGGGTCTTGGTGCCACATGTGGCTACTGAGTATTGCAGTGTGGCTGGTGAGAGCAACAAGCTGGATTTTTAATTAATTTGTTTTAGTTCATTTAAATAGACATGTGGGCAATGCAGGTCTGGACAGCTGAGAATTACGACCCTCAGGAGGTGTGGTGGACAGTGGTTTAGTTCAGAACAAGCCCAATGCCTTTTTTGAAGACGATATGGCACTGAACTGAGAGTGGTGCTCATCTGTGTGCAAGCAGGATGGAAGCTTGCTATAAATATTATGATGTAATACTGATGACCTATACTCAGCTGAAATCAGTCATTTCACTTTCTGGTTTTACGTGATACCGCCATACTGTTCAGTGTAACACTGACCCCTGTTGGTTGTACTTCAGCATAACGAAATTAGGACGGTGAGAATCTGAAATTACATCTACCATCCAGACAACTAAGTTATGCAGAATATAGTCAACTTATTTGCCAATATTTGGTTAATCAGGTATCTGTGTTTGCAGGAAGTTTGCTGTATGGATTAACAATTCCAAAAATTAAATGACAATAAAATTGAGATTAGTACATTGTATTCCTTTTGAACACTCCTCATTGAAGAGGCTGCTGTTCAGGCTTCCTCGTGGTGCTGGTGAGTGAGCGAGTGCCTCTCACTGGTATTGCGTTGAAGAGGCTGCTGGACGGCAGACTTCGTTTCATCCTATTTTCTTTAGAACATGCCCTGAATCCATACAAATTGTGGGTGCATTGCTTTTACAGTTGCATCCAAGAATTGATGCCCGGAGAGCTGATGAAAACCTTGGAATGCTTCTTGTAGAATTTTTTGAACTCTATGGGAGAAATTTTAATTACTTGAAAACCGGTATTAGAATCAAAGAAGGAGGTGCCTATATTGCCAAAGAGGAGATCATGAAAGCCATGACCAGCGGGTACAGACCGTCGATGCTGTGCATTGAGGACCCCCTGCTGCCAGGTAAGGGCTCCCCGGCCTCCACTGCTGGGAGCTAGGCCAGCCTCGGGGGGTGGGGGGGAGGTGTGGGGGCTATGTTGGGGCTCTGAGAGCCTCGGGCAATTCATTTGCTCTTGATGCAGGTTTCTCTTTTTTTTTTTTTTTTTTTTGAGACAGAGTCTCGTTCTGTCGCCCAGGTTGAAGTGCAGTGGCGTGATCTCGGCTCACTGCAAGCTCCGCCTCCCGGGTTCACGGCATTCTCTTGCCTCAGCCTCCTGAGTAGCTGGGACTACAGGCACCCACCACCACTCTCAGCTAATTTTTTGTATTTTTAGTAGAGATGGGGTTTCACCATGTTAGCCAGGATGGTCTCGATCTCCTGACCTTGTGATCTACCTGCCTCAGCCTCCCAGAGTGCTGGGATTACAGGCGTGAGCCACCATGCCCAGCCACAGGTTTCTCTTATACTAACCAGTTAATAATGACATTTTGAGAAATCCTTATTTAATGCTTCTAATTAACTTTTGTCTTTCCAACTGTTTACATTCTGTAATAAAGCAGAATTAAGGAAAATCTTTTTTTTCTGATTACAGAAGTATTACGTATTCATCCTAAATCATTTGTTTCCCAGAAGTATGTAATATAGAAAAACAGTAAATGCCATAATCCTTTTATTTGGACATGTATTTCTCCACTTTTTTCGTATATGGATATTAATGTTTATTATTGTTATCATGTTGAACACATCCCACAACGCAAACCTGTTAGTCACTTGGCTTTTGACTTTATTTCCTGAAGATCATCTCAGGGAAAACACATTGGCTGATGTGTTTTGTTGTTGCTTGTAGATGGTGTGATTTATGCAGGCTCTTGAGTGGTTTTTTTGGTAGCACGGTGTGGCAGTGTATCATCCATCTTTTTGTCTGTTGGATCAGTCACATTGGAGACATTGCCATTGTCTTCAAGTGTCTACTGAAATGTACTCAAAAAAACAAAGACCCACATAATCATTGAGATATATAATATAAACCTAGAAAAGATAAAATTCCAGTACTTAGAATATATGTCCTTTAAAAAAAATCTACACTTAACCTGATTGTGAAGAATGAGTTGTATGTAGATTAAAATTCGAAACAGTGCTTTTCTGATGAAAAGTAAGCTCCTCTTGACTGACTTCCTTGGTGACTTCTGTGACAGATTTCTTTGATTTGCTGTCCCAGTTTTCCACACATGAGAATTCACATTCCATTCTAAAGGATTCACTTCCTGCAGGTTCCGTTAGTGTTGACTGAGTTGGGGTGCACTTGGGGCTAGCTGCCCTTCTGACTGCCTTGTGAGGCCTCCTGATTGTCAGATCGGTGATCACACTGGGTCGGTGCTCCGGTCTGCACAATGGTAGCTTTTGGCTTCCTTGTGTGTCTGCCACCTGGAGCGTGGGCTTTTTGTGAGCTGTCGCTCCGTCTGTGAATGGCAGCTGCCTTCATGAGGTGGGCCGTGAGCACGTGGGCAATGATTATGCAGACCAGGCCCCTCGGCACTCACAGACCGTGCCCTGTGTATGGTGATTGACAGGGCCTTTGCTAGTGCTGACTGCCATGCGTGCCCATTGTGTTCGCCTGTCTGGGCTTTGCTGGTGAGGGCCTGCTTCAGAGTCAGTTGTATGACAAGATCTGAAATGTGGACGATGGTTTGCGTGTGGGGAGAGTCTGACATAGCCTTTTTGCTGCAGGGAATGATGTTGGCCGGAGCTCCTATGGCGCCATGCAGGTGAAGCAGGTCTTCGACTATGCCTACATAGTGCTCAGCCATGCCGTGTCACCGCTGGCCAGGTCCTATCCAAACAGAGACGCCGAAAGGTAATGGGTTGCGTGTCTGTGTCTGGGCTCAGCATGCCTGTGGGATGGTAGTTACCCCTTTCCTGTGTCATTTACCTCCATGAAATTTATGAAGGGATGTTCTGTCGTATTTCAGTAGAATTTGGATATGTTGATGAAGGAAGGCCTTCTAGGAATGTGGGATGGCTGTATGGGATTCATCCATGGTTGAGAGTTGAAAATTTCTTTCTTGGAGATTTGACATTTTCTTCAGGGTCTTTTGTTTTGGAGAGGTGATTTCTAGCTTTCAAAACTTTGGAACATGATGCTTTTTCTCCAGCTTTGAAAGCATAAACATTCACTTTCTAAGTGAATGTATCTGATCACCCAGTCCCTACCATCTTCTCTTATGTACACTCGTCCCTTGTTCTACATTTTGGGCCATTTTTACAGTCCCAAAATGTAGTCAGAGGTATTTACTTCTGACCCAGATGATGCTGTGGTGGTGGTAGTGGTGGGATTGGAGGGGGTGGGAGATGAGATAGGAATGGGAAGGAAGAGTAACGTGGTCGTCAAGAGTGGAATTTGAAACAGTTTGATAAATCTGTTCCATGGTGGATGATGGAATAAACAGGTTTCGAGGCCTGGCTCAGCAGCTGCTGCAGACGCTGGTGGTGCTGGAGCTCTGTGTGTTCCTGAGCCGCTGTCTGCTCGGTGTTTTCAGGCGGAGCTCTGGGCCCCGTGTGGGGCACTCATCTCGGTACCATCTCCATTCTTGCCTGTGCAGTGGGAAGTGAAATGTCAGCACTGTGTGACCATCGAGGGTGGGAAGGCCACGCTCCCCTACTTGGAGCTGCATTTCACAGTGGTCTTCTGTAGGTAGATGTACTACGATCCAGGGTGTGCTGGAGCTGAATCATTAGAAGTCATATATATTTGTAAATGTATTTTAGCTCCCTTCCTACTGTCCTTCACCTAGTGAGATGATCTGTTAGGGGTATAAGGTAACTGCTCAAGAGGGGTTCTAACTCCCTGATACCTGTTGTACTCTGTTGATCTCCAACAATGTCCCTTTGCAGTACTTTAGGAAGAATCATCAAAGTAACTCAGGAGGTAATTGACTACCGGAGGTGGATCAAAGAGAAGTGGGGCAGCAAAGCCCACCCGTCGCCGGGGATGGGTGAGAGATTAATTCATTTGTGTTCATCCTAACCACTGGCTGGCGTGTTCATGCAGAAGTGTCTCTATTCCTTTGTGGTAAATTGGTCAAATTAAGAAAATAGCTAGTTTTTCTGATGAGCATTAATTAAAAACACAATAAGATCTAGAGCAGCACTGTCCAGTAGAAACAATGCCACACATAGAATTTCAAATGCATGCCACACATAGAATTTCAAAGTTTCTAGGGCCGTGTCAAATGTGAAAAGAAACAGGTGAAATAATTTTGGTAGATTTTATTCAACTGAAGTCAAAATATTAACATTTCAACATGTAATCAACATAAAAATGAGATATTTTATAGCCATTTTTTGTACTAAGTCTTTGAAATCCAGTGTGTATTTATTTGTGCTTACAGTACATCCTTATATGGGTGCCAGATTTTCATAAAAAATACTTGATCTATATTTAGATTTTAGAAAGTTCACATTTGAAGATGATTTGCATACCCAAGTTGTTACAAGCATGTTTAATGTTTTCCAATAACTAATTGACTGTAATTTTTAAAATTAAGCAAAACCTAATGTTGGGTTTGTCAGTCACATTAGCAGCATTCCCGGCTCAGCAGAACCCATGACTGATGCTGCCGGGGCGGCTCCACGCCACAGTTCTCAGGAGTTATTAACCAAGGCTTTTTCCCTCCACAGACAACAGGATCAAGATTAAAGAGCGAATAGCCACGTGCAATGGGGAGCAGACGCAGAACCGAGAGCCCGAGTCTCCCTACGGCCAGCGCTTGACTTTGTCGCTGTCCAGCCCCCAGCTCCTGTCTTCAGGCTCCTCAGCCTCATCTGTGTCTTCACTTTCTGGGAGTGACGTTGTGAGTGCCCTCCCCTCCTCCGTGTGTCTGTTGGATAGTTTGTGTCTCTGGTAAATGTCCATAGCTGTGAGCTTAAAATCTCCCCCTTAGTTTTGCTCAGGTTTTGTTTCCTTTTATGTGTGTGTAGTGGGTGGGGGGCAGCCCCATGATGTTGGCACCAGGCTTCCTTTCCCCCACTGTGAACGTTCTGAACCTGTCTGGCTCATGCGGCTGTCGAGGGCAGTAATCCTCTTCACAGATTTAAAAAAAAAAAATTAAATCCAAGTATCTCTTCTGTATTTCCTTTAACATTCTTTTTCAGTTTTGATGAAATTACTTGAAGGAAGCCTGGGTAGATTTGGGCTGCCCGTTCAGAAGTTAGACTTAATTCAAATAACCTTTCATAGCCAGCCTGGAGGCAGGCGTTTCTTTTCATAGCTTGAAGGAAGTAGTAGTGCACCTTTGTGGTACAGCTGTCCTTGTTGTTTTTTGTACCGGGTTCAAGGATTCAGACACACCGCCCTGCACAACGCCTAGTGTTTACCAGTTCAGTCTGCAAGCGCCAGCTCCTCTCATGGCCGGCTTACCCACCGCCTTGCCAATGCCCAGTGGCAAACCTCAGCCCACCACTTCCAGAACACTGATCATGACAACCAACAACCAGGTACGTGGCCCTCTGGTGCCCTTCCCGGCCGTGGCCCCGGGAAGGGCATCCGAGCTGTGATGTGCGCTAGAGATTCATGGTCCTTTGAATTCGAAGAGTAACTTTTTGAGTCTTTGGCCATTGCTGTCTTGTTCTAGGAAATCCTCTCTTTTTTGTGGTGTTGAGGCCCACCACGTATAGTTTCAGGAGCGAGGAGACTGTGGTTCTCGAGTGCTGCCGTGGCTTTTCACGGGGGCCAGGTCGACTGCCTTCCTGTAAGTTTCCTCACTGCCCCAGCATGAGACTGCTGTCGAGGGTCATCTTGAGAGAGCGACTCAGTCGCGACCCACTTAGCCGGGCACCAGGCAGCGCCAGACACTTGTCCCTACTTCCTCTCAGAATCTCAGTGTTGAGACTTTGTAAAAGTTTTAATGTGAACTTATTGGACTTTTTTCATGTTTCAAATTAGGCATACTTTCTAAGGCTTTTTCTGTTAGAATATACTGTCTGTTTCTAAAATTTAGATAAAATTAGAAATCTAAAGGAGAATTTTATAAATACTAAATTTTGTATCTACTTCCGATTATACATCACTGGAATATGCGTGGGTATAAAACCCAACATGTTAATTGACTTAAAACCATTTTCTGAAATGTGGGGTGTAATTTGAGCATAAAACTATGTAGGTATATGCAAAAGTATCTTGACTCATTTCTTGGAGTTTTGCACTCTGCTCTGGGGAAGACATGCTCACAGGATCCACCCTGATTCTGGCAGAGCTTCTGGAATGCTGGCTCTGTAATGACCCACAGAGTTGATGAGCAGAGCCATGGCCCAGCCAGACACCATAACGTGTCTAATTACTGCATAAATGTAAAATTCTGAGGCAATTATTTACACTCTTAAAATGAATTATACCACAGATAAACTTGGTTGCCTTTTTATGGTCATCACACTGGCCCTGACGTCCTGGGCCGTGTGTCACAAAGGTGTTTGTTGTTAACCACCCACAAGCCTTGGGGCCCTTGAGAGCCCAGTGCGGCTGCTGAGCTCCAGAGCCACGCTCTGCGGCTGCTTGTGTGGTTCGAGCGTGAAGTCTAGGGACGCTGAGGGTTTCTAGGTTCTTATCTAAGAAGACTCTTGTCCACAGTCAATCTCCAGAGGTGGTTGGGGTAAATGCATGGGATGCCAGGATGCAAAGAGGTCAGTGTTGCAAGTCTGAGAAAAGGGGTTCTTGTTAGTGTGCTTCTGCTGCTGACAGTAATGGGTGATGCTGACGTAGAAGCAGCCGGGGACCTGGACAGCAGGCAAGGATGGAACTGCCGGCCGTCCCACGGCCCCTTGGGGCACCAGTCGGGCCAGTCTCGGTCTCTGACCCCGAGTTCAGTGTGTGAGTCGTGGATTCATCACGGGGGTGACAGTTGTTATTCTGATGATGCTGATGTTTTGAATCGTTTGATCTTCAATGAGTTTTAAACTTTATGACTTGGATTACTGGGCATACTTTATATTCTAATTGCTGTTTCAGAATATGAGGTATTTCTAATTCAAAGCACAATATTGTTAGGTTATAGTAAAACAAACTGCTTTATGGAGCCCACATGCAACTGTGCCATTTATGAGTTGCCCTTTGGCTGTGCTGAGCTTTAGAAGCCGGATGGTTTTCCTGTGATTGATTTGGTACCCATGGCCGTCTCTGTCGTTTTCTTCCTAGACCAGGTTTACTATACCTCCACCGACCCTAGGGGTTGCTCCTGTTCCTTGCAGACAAGCTGGTGTAGAAGGAACTGCGTCTTTGAAGGCCGTCCACCACATGTCTTCCCCGGCCATTCCCTCAGCGTCCCCCAACCCGCTCTCGAGCCCTCATCTGTATCATAAGGTATAGCTCTTTCCCGGTGCGTTCACCTGTTCAAGCTGCCGTGTGAGAGGTGGTGCTGAATGTTTTCTCCTCCAAAGAGAATTCCAGAGAGATCATTTGAAACAGAATTTGCTTTCTTGTCATTCAGCCTCATGTTTGCTTGTCTTTCCAAACAAAACTTTAAAAAGTTAAACTATTTTAAGATGTAAGATATAGTTTAATTGGTTGCCACAAACATCTCTTAATTCCTCTGTTGAACTGATTAGCATAAAACTAAAAGTTGAAATAAGGCTCGAAATGAAGACTTTTCTTTTCCCATTTATATAATTCATTTATATGCTAAATACCTTGGTTTCTAAGAAGCAAATGATAAAACCAAGAGCAGATCTTGCCATGATGTCCCATGTCATTCCCACGTTGCCTGATCCCCACCTGGGGTAGGAGCAAGCGTCAGGGTGGGCAGAGCTGTGTGCTGGGCCTCAGCAGGGTCCTGGCATGCCTGCCCATGTGGCTCCTCACAAGTCCAGCTGTGTGCATGGAAAAAACAGGTCACGTTAGGTTCCTATATTCTTGAAGTACCTGAATGATTGGGAGAGCCATGACGAGGATCTTCCAGGTCAGCCTCTGTCATGCGTGATGTTCCCTTGGGCTGTGCAGATGCTCGGTACTTTCATCGGTGTCCACACCTCTTACTCTACTCCACTCCTCCTTTGCTTGTCTAATCCTGCTTTGCCAGGAAGTTTTATTCTTGAGGCTTGCGCCTTTGGCCCTGTGTTGTATGATGGTTGTTTTTAGGAGTTAAGTCATAGAACATTTCCTCTTGGATTTATGCATCCCCGATAGACACATTCAGGGTGAAAGAACAACTTCGCACAGCAGCTCCTTCGTTGCATTTTGGCTTTGCTTTCCCAGCCTCCTCCTGCTGTTTGTCCTGCTCTGAGACTTCCCTAAAGCCGGCGTGTGTTTCCTCTCAGTCTGCTTGGCCGGGACTTTGCAGTGCAGAGAATGTGCTTTGGGTGCAGCCCAAGCACAGGCTGCTGCATGCCGGGATCGACAGGCTGCTGAGGGCGAGAGTACCAGGCCCTGGCACGTGTGACTCGCTTGTTTCTAGAAGGTCACAGTTGGGGGAAGAACATGACCGGGACCTTCTTATTTCTTTTTTTTTTTGGGACAGAATCTCACTCCATCCCCCAGGCTGGAGTGCAGTGGTGTGATCTCAGCTCACTGCAACCTCCGCCTCCCGGGTTCAAGCAATTCTTGTGCCTCAGCCTCTCGAGTAGCTGGAATTATAGGTGTGTGCCGCCACAACCAGCCAATTTTTGTATTTTTAGTAGAGACGGGATTTCACCATGTTGGTCAGGCTGGTCTCGAGCTCCTGACCTCAAGTGACCTGCCTGCTTCAGCCTCCCAAAGTGCTGGAATTACAGGCACAAGGCACTGGCACCTGGCCAGGGACCTTCTTATTTCTATGGATAAGTAGAACAAGTTAGAAGTGAGGTTCTGCTGAATTTGTGTGGTTTGGTCCTGGTATATGGTTGTTGCCTTCAGTCAGTCACGGAATGGGAAGAATACTTTTCTCTCAAATGGAAGAGTTGGAAAGTTCCAGAGGGCAGGTGTCCCTCCCTCCTCCCTACGTAACATCACGTCGGCGCTTAGTGTGGTCACTGCCGGAGGACGTGGGCGTTGTGCCTGTTGTCTGGCTCCAACATTGCTGTCTCTCTCTTTCTCCAGCAGCACAACGGCATGAAACTGTCCATGAAGGGCTCTCATGGCCACACCCAAGGCGGCGGCTACAGCTCTGTGGGTAGCGGAGGTGTGCGGCCCCCTGTGGGCAACAGGGGACACCACCAGTATAACCGCACCGGATGGAGGAGGAAAAAACACACACACACGCGGGACAGTCTGCCCGTGAGCCTCAGCAGATAATGGCTCCTGGCTGCGTCGGCCTCCCCCACCCCTCCACAGACTGCCCCGCGGCCTCGGCCACCGGCAGGGGAACCGAGACCAGCACCCCGCACGTCAGCCGGGCTCACGGCACGCCCGCCGCTGATCACTCTGCATGTTTCTTTGTGTGGTGGTCGCGTCCATCTTCAAGAACAGCTCGTTGTGCTCATCTGTGAAGCCTTATTAAACGTGGACGTTGTTTTCTGCCTTCCCAGGATTCTTCCTTCAGTGCTGAGGCAGGTCAGGCTCAGGAACTGCAGGGACGTGAACATGCGCTTGCGGTTTGCGGTAGCCGTGTCTGTTCCTTCGCGGTTTGCTATTTTCATTTCCTGTTTGTCAAAGCAGCAGAGGAGATCAAACCCCGTTCGTGTGTCTTTCCTCCATGGATAGGCTTGGGAGGTCATTGTTTTACTGCCCTCACATTTTGTTTGAAATTTCAGAACTGTTTTTCTATGTAAATATTGAAAACTTATGATTTGTGCAATAACTCAGATATTTTTTATTTAATTTCCTATTTTCACATAAGTTATATTTAAGGGAGGAGGGAATTTTTTTTAAACAAGCTTAGGTCCTTTCCCGAGCTGCATTTTCTAAGTTGGGTCATCGTGTCGGCTGGTTGTCTGACGAGCATCGTTACAAACACCATGATGAGGGGTTTGGGGTTTTATTTTGATGTCTTTTCTTTTGGTCGGAGTGAGTGAAGGAGTCAGGTCGCCCTGACGGTTTTCCAGAGGGCTCGGCTCCAGAGCCACCTGATGGACTGCCCGTGGCCCTGCTGTCGGGCCCCAGGCCGTTGTCTTGCTCTGACCACAGAGTTTTAACGTTTTGGTTTTCAGTTCTTTTAAACTGGACAACAAATCCAGCATTTCAAGTGCCAGAAGTATAACTTTCTAAGGAGAGAAGGGTTGTCACGTTATAAAATCTTTAGGAAAATGTGAACTGGAAAATGCTTCAGTCAGTTTTAGTGACATAGCCTGTGATGATGGGTCTGGTGACTATTATTGCGGACCGTGGTACCCAGTTTTAGGAATGTGGAGAAAGGAATTCTGTTGATTCCATTGAGGAATCTGTAGCGTATGCATTCGTTCTGTTAAGAGCAAATCTAGGAGAAGTGCTTCAGCTGCCCAGTGCGCCGTGGGGAGTGTTTTAATGGATCATGTCGCAGGAGAGCACAGCCCAGCGTTGGGGCCGGGACCGCTGGCGCCCGACGTCGGAAGCATACAGGTATACTATGCAAGTGTATTCTGCCACAACAACCACTGTCTTTGTTACCTTTTTTTGAACAAGAATATATCCATCCTGCCTAACCCTGAGTTTTTGGAGCACCACAGTTGTCCTGGGAGTTGGTTGCATCTTGTAGGCCGTCTGACTTCCTGTTGTTAAAACGGGGGTCTGGTCTTTCTAAACACTACAGGTAGGTTGGTCTTTGAAGTCCACTAGTGGAGAATGTCGAGACAAGATACTTATTACCATGACATCTGATGGATGTGCAGCAGTGGGGAGTTCTAGATTGATCTCTGAATGTGATGGACGCCCAGCAAGGACAAGCTTTAAAATGTCTGCGGTCTGCCCTTTTGAAGCAGGACTGGCTCACTCTGTCATTGGGAGCTGTCGGCTGCGACTGCAGGTTCTCTAGGAGGCATTCCAGAATAGAGTAGCACACTGTGTCTGCAGTTCTCGATGACCGAAAGTTATCAAAAATATTTAAAATATTTAAATTGTGAACCTATTGATAAAGAATATTTATAAAAACTGATCTGTAGGCCTGTACTAATCTCTACGCATTAGCAATATTGACTGTAAACCCACATTAAGGAAACCACTACGGGGCCGGCAGTGAGTGTCCCGTGGGGTGTGCATTTTAAAGCTCGATTCATAGACACAGGTACCATGTTCCATTTCCGTCATGGTGAAGCAGATGAATTGGCCTGGCTACCACTGTGGTTGTGTGCTACAGGTTTGACAAAAGATATCATGTTTCGATTTTTTTGTGTGTGGACAACAATATGGAAGCTAAAATTGACATATTTTTATGTAAAGTTTTTCTATTCTTTGATTTTTAATAAACTTTGGAAACCAGTTTTGTGTTTGTGTTCAAGTGTATGCTTTCAAGGGTAAGAGCGGCTTCCACATTTTCAGTTTTGAATTTCTAAATTAGGGCAATACTTTAACCAGTTATTCTAAATAAGATTCTAAAGAAGGCAGATGATCCCAGTCCTATAAAGCAAGTTGTGGCAGGGAGATTATGTTGTCACTGGTCCATTAAAGTAGGGGGAGGTAAAAATACAAAAATTAGCCGGGCATGGTGACTCACCGAGTAGCTGTAATCCCAGCTACTCGGGAGAGTGAGGCATGAGAATTGCTTGAACCCGGGAGGCAGAGATTGCAGTCAGTCGAGACCGTGCTACTGCACTCCAGCCTGGGCGACACAGTGAGACCCTTTCTCCAAAACAAAAAACAAAAAGTGGGTGGAGGTTCTAGGCTTTGCACAAGGCCTGTGTAACAGTAACAGAAATGTGCTCTCTGTCCTCATATTCTGATGCTAACAGAAATTCAGTAAAACTGTTTAAATGGTTCTTACATGCAGTTTCTGGCAAGCTGCTATGTGATATTGTGTACTTAGACTGCCCAGGGGCAACATTTTACTTTCTTCATTTCTTTTAGGTCAACATTGCATCATTTGCAAACAAGACATTACAAACCAAACAATCATAATGTAGCTTAAAATGTAACAGACATTTGGGATTTATTTGAGAACTGACGTTTGGGATTTATTTGAGACGGAGTCTCGGAGTCTTGCTCTGTTGCCCAGGCCGGAGTACAGTGGTGCAATCTCGGCTCACTGCAGGCTCTGCCTTCCAGGTTCAAATGATGCTTCTGCCTCAGCCTGCTGAGTAGCTGGGATTAGAGGCACCCACCACCATGCCCGGCTGATTTTTGTATTTTTAGTAGAGATGGGGTTTCACCATGTCAGCCAGGCTGGTCTTGAACTCCTGACCTCAGGTGATCTGCCCACCTCGGCCTCCCAAAATGCTGGGATTACAGGTGTGAGCCACCATGCCCTGCCGACATTTGGAATTTATAAGGAAAGGTATAAGAATTCTTCTAGGCCAGTAAGTGACAGAACTGCATGTCCCAGCCTGTGCAGCCCCTTGAGTGCATGTTGTAGAACTATCAACTCTAGAGTTCTTCCAGTTGTCAAGGTGGGTGTTGTGGGTAAAACACATTCCTTCCACCTGAAGAACAGAGTAGCCCTGTCCTCGTGGCACCTGGTTCCTGAGAGGGTGCAGAAGCTGCTGACAGCACTGCCTAGTGGTGCTGTGGGGAAGATGGCAGGCAGCTGGGTGGGACTCGAAAGCCTCTCCAGGGGGCCGAGCCCTGTGCAGGGTCTGCATGAGCTGCCATGGCCAGGGTGGGGCTGGCAGGAGCTGAGCTGGGCCTCCGAGGGAACTGGAGGGCTTGTAGCCAGGGGCATCCGGAGGAGGAGCCCACGACAGTGCTGAGGTACAGGGCACTGGAGTGGGGAGATGTGGCTGAGTTAGCCTCTGTGTTGGAGGCGGGACTGGTGGGTGTTGTAGGGGGGCACTCTCGGCCTGCCCCGGGTTTCCCCGTGGGTGATGATGCTGCCTACTGAGTCACTGGTGCCTGTAGGAGAGCTGTCTTTAGGAGGCTTCCAGGAGCAGCCACGTTACCAGGGAGCCTGAGGCCCCACAGAGGCATCTGAGGTGTCAGATTTGGGTCCCGCTCTCCTCGGAAGCTGGGAGTACTGGAAGGTAAGGGCTTTCTGGGGGCAGAGTGAACCCGTCCAGGTCACTGCGTGAACATCAGTAAGCCCACCATGTCACCTCGGGACCCCGTGCGCTGGATTTCATGGTAACAGGTAACCCCCTCATAACCAGCTTTTGTACATTCCTTTTGATTTTTCCGGGGTCTCGAGTGCCACCTCTTTACCCTGTGAGATACCCAGAGATCTCTGTAAATGCTGTGCCCAGCGTGCCTCGGCCCGGGCATGAGCCGTACGCAGGGGACGTGGCGACATTTGTAATCCAGATATGGTTTCGTTGTGACTGGGTCACCTGTGATGCCCTAAGCCTTGAGAACTTGTCATGTGTGTGTCATTATCCTCTTGCTGTCTAACTTGTGAGATTCTTGCCAAGCCTTAGGTGACTTTGACTACCTTTGGTCCAAGGTAATTGCCTAGAATGGACGGTGGCTCCTGTTAAACACACACACATCCCAGACACCACGCCGGGGGGCTATGCCTGTTGTTTAAGAATGGCCCCAAAATATGTTGCCTGTACTGTGTCTCCAGGGCCTGTGTGGGAGGGGTAGCTTGGGAGGGCCGGGTCCCGCTAGCCCTGGGTTGCAAGGGTAAACTGCCTGGTGTCATTCATGGTGAGATTTACTTACCCCATGACTTGATCCTAGAGAAGGCCAGCTAAGGACTTCAGAGGTCTTGGAGTGAGTTCCAGGCAAGGGCAAGAAACCAAGGCTTTTCATGAGTTCTTAGGTAAAGGAAGGGGGTGTGGACCAGTCGCACTCGGAGGTCGAGTCCTGTCTCCTAGGAAGCCACGTGGCTGTGGGGTGAGCTTGCCCAGGGTTCCTTCCTGCCAGTGTGGATATGGCATCCTCTGCCCAGGCCTCTTGAGATGGAACGCTTGGAGCTCGGCCAATGCTCAGGTCGTCATAGGTGCTGTGGAGTCACTCACACTTGGTTGAGAGGTATGTGACTCGAGGCAGATTCCTGTCATTCCTGCTTGTATTTCATCAAGTCCTGAGCGAGGTTTGTGGTAATGAGTGCAGGTGGCTGTGACCGAATCCAGGTCTCCTCAACAGACAGGAGACCTCCGCACATCCTGCCATGTCACTGTTGGAATTTTCAAGTTGGGAGGAATCTTAAGAATCAGCTAGAGCAGCTCAGCCCCAAAAATGAGAAACTGAAGTCCTGTGATGGGAAGGGCTTCTAAAGGTCACGTGGCACATCCGCCAGGCCCCCGAGAGCATGCTGGGCCTGGCTCCCACGCCGCTGCTCTTTGCAAAGGCCTGTGGCCCCTTTTTGTTATCTGACGACATGTAGAGAAATTGCTGTGAGTTTACGCAGAACACTGGTGCTTACACTATAATTGAGTCTCACCAGGTTCTGAAGATGCGTCTTGTGCCCGTGGCTCACGTCTGTGGGAGCCTTTCAGGGACAGCGGCATCACCAGCCTGGCCCTGTGTGTTGAAATGGTTATGGTGGAACTACGTGGGCTCATGAAACGTGGGAGGCTTCCAGTTGGACTTTTTGTGGCCAATATTGATAGGATCCTGCCAGCGGAGAGCCCGGGCCTAGGGCCAAACAGCTGGAGTTAGGAGTTGGGGTGCGCAGAGCCCTGGAAGGGTTTGGCAGGGCAGGGGAGAAGGGAGTAACAGCCTCACTCTGTGCTTCAGGCTTTTTCTTGCTGGTTCAAGTGTCCACTGAAAGCAACTAACATAATCAGTACAGCTTCTCTGTTTTGGGAAATCAAACCCCAAATCTTTAAATTGATTTAAAAAGCTTTCCAGGATCTTGCCTTTGCCTTCCTTTCCAATCTTGCCGCTCGGCAGTTATTTCTGCTAGAAAATAGGTATTTCCCTCTCAGTGTCTCCAAATGTGAAAGAAAAATCGTCGTCATCAATAGTGGGGTATAAGAGAGGCAGCCTTCTCTGGAAGGGGACCAGTGAGCAGGCAGTTCACAGAGCAGAAGGGAGGGTGGATCTCCATGGACCGTCACTGGCTTCAAGTCTCGCTTCTGCTGCTTCCTGGCTGTGTGTCCCTGGGCTTGTCACTCAACTCCTGTGCTCCAGTTTCCTCAGCCTCGCAATGGGCCATTGTACAGACTAAACGCACATAAAGCACCTGGAGCCGTGCCAGGCCTGATGTGAGCATTTGGGCCGCATCGACTCATGTGGTTAGACCTGGTAGGCCCGGCGCAGGGAACCAAGCCTGTCAATTTAAAGGGGAGTGGCAGGAAGAACTCATTTTTAATGACAGGCAAAAAGGGAAAATACTGTAATACATGGCTTCCTATTTTCCTTTTCCCTTTTTCTTGCCTTTGAATTTATAATGTTGCTTATTTGGTATTTAAGATTCTTGCTCTGGAGCTTCAAACATTTTGAAAGAAAAAGTAGTGTCATTTAATAAATGCTGTCATTTGGCGTTCTGGTTACTATTTTAGGGCAGCATGGTAGGTAGATACTGCTAGTTACTTACCCAATATCCATTTTCCTTGCAGGATTGCCAGGTTTAGAAAATGAAAACGCAAAACTCCAAGTTAAATTTGAATTTAAGTAGACAATGAATACTTTTTTGGTGGATGTTCCAGTATTGCATGGGCAATTTAACTGGGTGTCCTGTATTTTATCTGGCTCAACTTTGTTTAGACAGCAGGGTGCACAGCTGAAAAGATAACTTGTATAACATCCTTGCAGCTAGGGGTGGTTGCAACAGAGTGCTTTCCTTTGGAATGAAACTTTTCTGGGATAAAGTACTTTGCTTCCCTCCTTGGATTCTGGCTGGAATTCAAGTGCAATGCCTGGTGACACAGCAGCCATGTTGTAATCATGAAGCGGCTAGCTGTGTAGTAAGGCTGACAGAGCAGGAAGCTGGAAAGGACCCAGAGTCGTGAGGCTTTGGGCCTTCTTTATATGTTCATATATAACATTTGCATGAAGAAGACACCCGCATCTGTTTATGCCACTGATATTCAGGGCTCTCAGCTGAATACAATTTTAACTGATATATACAGGAAACACATATTTCAAACAAAATCTCATGTGAAACTCCATATGGGTTGTTCTGGTTAAAGCAGTCTGGTAGGGAGGAAAAAGGGGACATCGCTTCATTGCTTGAATTTCTGCTCCACTCCCTTTCCCTTCTCCCGGATTTTGGGGGATGCCCTGTGGAACCCCTCACTTTCCATGGAACACATCTTTAAGCCAGGAAACCACCCATTCTTTCCCACTCTTATTTTTATTTTCTCAACTCTTTTGGGCAGGGGTTGAGGAGGGTGTCCTGTGGTTTGCATAGATGCCTGCTGGACTGATCAGAGCCCTGGATCCCATACCTGGAGTCGGGAGCTTCCCCCAGAGCCCTGCAACTCCCACCCTGGTTGCTGTGCACGGCGGAATGGGCCCGTCAGGAAACAGGAAGGGAGCCTGCTCCACTCAGGTCATTTGTCCTAATCCAGCTAAGGCACAGGCTGGAGATCTCAGGGGAGTCCCTTCCCTGCACCCTTAGGAACGCTGGCCCCACCTGGGTGCTGGTTTCACCACTTTGTTACCAAAGTCTTTGTCACAGACAGGTATCGGGTGAGCTTACAGCTCAGCCTGCAGACATAGCCCCAGGGCATCATGGCTGGAGTGGCTGTGCACAGATGCCTGCTGCGGGCTGTGGCCCCCCTGCGGGTGGAAGTCTTGGCCCCTGGACCCGGTATTCGAGGTCTTTGGAGACATTCTGCCCTCGGAATGCTTGCCTCCCTGTTGATCTGTCCTGAGTGGCTTGTTACTACTTTTTAATAGTCAGTCATGTATCAGTAGTTATGTAAAATGTGGCAAAAATGAATGACTGAAGAAAAATGAAATGGAAAAAGAAAAAATCTGAAAATATACAAAATAAAAGCCCACACTGTTTTGCTATTGGATTCAACAGACCTGAAACTATCCTTGCAGGAGCTCCTCGATACTCACCCGTAGGCCACACTCACCAACTGCACCCGGGGCTGTGCTTCCAGGACCCAAAAGCTCCCTCCCTGAGCCGCACCCAGGCCTGCTCCCACTCACCTCACCACCCGCACCCGTTTCTCCCACGGCCCACCCAGGGGATCATTGATCCTTTAGTCCTCTTCGGCCAGTGTATCCCCAATGGCCCAGGACAGCCCCTAGTACACAATGGCTGTTTCTTGTGGGCAATGCGTGGAGGCACACATCAGGGCCCTGCTTTTAAGAAGGAAGTGCTGAGACCTGGGTGCCACCTCTTCCAGGAGCCATGGATGCCGGGGCTCACCTCCAGAGACTGAATTAAACGGTCAGGAGGGAGCCTGCACACCGGAGAGCTCTGAGCACTGGGCGAGTCTCCTGTGTGGCCAGGTTGGGAGCCATCGCTGTTCACGTGGCCAGGGCTGCCTTGCCAGAGGAGCTCATCTTACTTTGCCACTGTGTAACTGTTCGTGTTTATCAAGTCATGACCTCCCTTGCTACAGTCACTCTTGTCTTTCGTGTTCTATTTAATTTTTTAAAATGCTGGTGGCCTCACTCACGAAATTTTTTTCACCACCACTCATGGACAGGACCTGTCACGTGAGACATGCACCAAAGCACAGATAGGGATGGCCACGATCCTGCCTGGAACGGGACTTCAGAACTGGGCAGAGCATGGCTCCTTCTGGTGGGGGCCCCAGAACTCTTTTTCAAAGGCAATGGCAGGACGGGATCCACAGTGCTTGACCCTTTGATAAGGAGACATCCTCTGGCCAAAGGTGACGCGACAGGGATAAGGTCCACGTGCTGCTTAACACTGTTTTGGGTGCAGAACAAAGGGCGGCTGGGACATTTCTTGTCTGGTCTCCCACTCTACGTGTCCTGAATTTCTAGCTTGTTCAAAGTGGTCAAAGACCCAAGGCTGGTCTGGCACAGAAGGGGTCGTGCCTACATGTAGGGAGGCGCTGAGGCTTCTGTCTCCCATTGTATGTCCCCAGGGACAGGACAGCCCCCTGCCTGTTGCTCCAAGTGTCCTCTGTGAATGGGGACCATCTGTCCTCTGGGTAACTCCCTCCTCCTTCACCTCTGTCCACCCGCTCTGGTAGCCACCCCTTCCACGTGCAGTGCGGCTCTGCATCCCGGAGAGCCTCGACAACTCCTTTTCTCTTCTCTAGTGTTGGCTCCCATATCTGTCAGTTAATTACCTATTCATTATATGAACATGTTTCTCTTGGGTCATTATTTAACTTTTCAAATTTATCTTCTTTACTCAATATATTGTGAGCGTGGATGTCTGTTCCTTATGGGACCACCACTGCCAGGCATGTAGAAATGGCTTGATGATGATTCACTGGCTTGTGGAGAGGCAGTCATGCTTCTCTGTGCTTCTGTGATTCCATGCCAAAGAAAGTCAGTAGCAAGCAAATAGCAGAGCTTTAGTGAATAAGAACAATATTTTACCTTGAAAAAGGCAGCAGGAAGGAGAGTTAAGACTCAAGTTTCCTTTATTAAGGAAAATTGAAATCTAGGTACCTACAGATGCTCTTTGACTTATGGTTAGGTCTCAGTAAACCCATTGTAAGTCAAAAATGCGTTTAATACACCTAACCTACCGAATGTCTATCTTACATGTGCTTAGAGCACTTATATTAGCATACAGTTGGGCAAAATCATCTAACACAAGCCGATTCTATTAATATTAAAATTGATGTAATATATGTACATATTTTAGTACATGTGATAGTTTAATATGTTCATATACTGTATACAGGTCAAATCAGAGTAATTGGGAGATCCATCGCCTTAAATATTTCTTTATGCTAAAAACATTGGAATTATGCTATCTATTTTGAAATATACAATAGACTGTTGTAAACTTTAGTGTCCCTACTGATCTGGAACTACCAGGTGATCCAGAAATCTCACTATTGGGCATATATCCGAAAGAAAAAATTATTGAAGAGACATCTGCACTCCATGTTTATTGCAGCACTATTGACAATAGCCAAGATGTGGAATCAGCCTAAGCGACCATCAGTGGATTAATGGATACAGAAAATGTGGTATGAATACACAGTGGAATACTCTTCAGCCATTTGCAACACAGATAGAACTGGAGGCCATTATGTTAAGTGAAACAAGCCAAGCAGAAAGGTAAATACTGCCTGTTCTTGTATGTGGGAGCTAAAGTGGATCTTCTGAAGATAGAGAGTAGACTGGTGTTACTACGGGTTGGGAGGGATTGGGAGTAGGGTGATGAAGAGAGGTTGATCAGTGGGTACACAATCTCACATAGTGTGTGGTTTACTGAAATAAAAACAGAATGGTCGTATGGGTACTCTTAAGTATGGTTTCTCCAAAACACGTACAGTTTCTACACCATCATAAAGTTGAAAAATCATTAAGTCAAGCACTGTCTGTAATATAATTTAATACAATGCTAAGGTCCTTCATTTAATTGTAACATAAGTCACTCAAGTGTTGCCATCCTGGATGATTTTCTTTGATTTTTTTTTTTTTTAAAGACAGGCTTGCTTTGTCTGGAGTGCAGTGGTATGATCACAGCTCATGGCAACCTCGTACTCATAGGCTCAAGCAATCTTCTCATCTCAGCCTCCAGAGTAGCTGGGACTACTGGCATGTTCCACCATGCCCAATTAATTATTATTATTATTTTTTGTAGAGATGGGGTTTTGCCATGTTGCCCAGGGTAGTCTCAAACTCTTGGGCTCAAGTGACCCTCCTTCCTCAGCCTCCCAAAGTGCCGTGAGCCACCATTCCCGGCCCCTCTTTGATTTTTTAAAAGTGCCTCCTAGCTCATCAGCACAGGAGAAAGGCAACTTGGAGCCACAATGAGACAGGTGATTGCCAATGTTCTGTTTCATTTCAGTTCTTAAGTTCCTGGATAGGACACTTACTGATGAGTCTGTCTTGCCTTTCAGGTGAGCCAGGCCTCCATCCACTCCTGCACAGCAGGGAACACTGCACGGTGACCCAGGGTCCGGGGTGGGCATGTTGTGCCCCTCACCCCCTCCACGTGGAGTCTGGCTGAGGGCTCCCTCCCGCCTGCCAGGCCTGGTGCTTGGGTGCAGGCCCTTGGAATTCTGGCTGTGCTGCGCAGTCTCACCCTCGAGAAGAAGGGGGCGCTGTTGCCTCAGCCTTGCAGAGTTTCTCTGTGGTCAAACCACCCTGCCAGCCTCCCTGCTGCAGCCGGCAGCACGTCACTCCATGAAGCAGGCGAGCTCCTGCTAAGGTAGACTGTGAATTAATATTTTTTAAAGCCCCAGGTATTCAGGTTTAAAAAAGGGCTAGGGACATGAGGCTGCAATTTTTCACTCCATTGAAAAAAAGAAAAACCTGTAGAATTTTAACAGTGACAATGAGGTTGAAGCTACAGATGCTGCACCTTGGGGATCTTGGGGTCCCTCCTGCTCCCCAGGGGAGTCTACCGGTTCCCACAGAGGGGCTGCTAGAGTTGCTGAAATCAGACTTGTACTCACCCAACAGAACTTGCACCAAGTTCTGGGGCCACATTCTGGTGTGGGCAGGGGATTGGTGCCCGCTTTGCCATTAGGGTCCACAATGTGCTGGGAGGGGGACATGAGCTTGATGAGTGGAGGGGCTGGGCCCCCTGAGGATGCTGGTCTGTTCTTCCCTGGAATCTGCCTGTGGCTCAGCCTCAAAACCTCAGGAATGGAAACAGGAGCAGAGAGTCGCCTATGCAGGGTCCTGGGTCCAGTTTCCGTCTCACTCCCCAATGAGCTTGTGAGCTGAGGCAGTGGCATTCTGTGACCTCTGCCTGGGTGGAGAATGAGACTTACTGCCTGGAGCGGTGGGGCCCAGATGCAGGCCTTGGTGCAGGGCACTTTGCAAACTGCCTGGTGCTTCGCCGATGCCTCTCCTTACCCTCCAAGCCCGCAGCCTTTAGGACCTCCTGCTCCTCTGCTGCTCCTTCCCTCCCTCTCCCCTCGCTGGCACACTCTGTCTGGCTGCCTGGGCACTGACTTGCTGGAGGTCCCCTGGCTCACTGCCAGCAGACATTTTCCTGTCACTGCCAAGGGCTGAGGAGGTGACCGAGGCTCTGACTGGCCCTGGAGGCTAGAGTCCAGGGCAGATGCAGAGGAGCAGCTGGGTGCCATGCAGGCCTCAGGGAAATGTCCCAGGCACCTGCTTCGGAAGCCCTGGGGGCAAAACAGCCACTGAACTCTACAGGAGCCCCACCCCGAGACCACTTCTCCCTCAGGGAACCAGTGCGCTGTGTGGGGTGGAGCGAGTGAGGCCGGGAAGCCAGGGCCATGCCTGGTGACACGGAGGATCCCTCCCAGACATGGGAGAGGCTGGGAGTGGGTGGCCAACTAGCCAGCCATGGGTCCTAGGAGCTGGCTTATTTTGGTTGTTAGGTTTATGGCTATATTAAGAGAACAGCAATTTTGGTGAATGACCTATAAGTAGACACTCAAAACCTACATTGGCGGAGAATAAATATTTCTTATTTTATCAGCGCAGAAGAACACAAAACTGTCTTTTCTCTCTCTCCACTCTTCTTTTTATTTTTTTGAGAGAAGTCTTGCCCTGTCACCCAGGCTGGATTGCAATGACACCATCTCGACTCACTGCATCCCCGCCTCCCGGGTTCAATCGATTCTCCTGCCTCAGCCTCCCGAGTGGCTGGGCTGACAGACGTGCACCACCACGCCTGACTGATTTTTTGTATCTTTAGACAGGGTTTCACCATGTCAGCCAGACTGTTCTCGAACTCCTGACCTCATGATCTGCCCACCTTGGCCTCCCAAAGTGCTGGAATTACAGGCGTGAGCCACCACGCCGGGCCCTCTCTCTCTCCACTCTTTAGAGTAATCTTTGTCTCCTTTTTGCTGTGATTTCACAATCTGCAGGCGGAGGTACCAGCGGGCTGGACAGGTGGGACTCACCTTGTGTCTTCCAGGCTGGGCTGGCTCCATGGCTACCCTTCCCACGAGGCCTCCGCATTGGTGCTGGGGGACGAGGCAGCAACTTGGTCCCCAAGTTGCTCTGATTCGTCATTACACAGTAGCCCTCTTCTCTAGCCAGCATGTCAGGGTGGCCAGGAGACAGGAGGCGGGGGCCAGGGAGGGGTTAGGCCTCAGCCCGCATGGGGGGTGTCCTCTGCAGGGAGGCGAGCAGCTTAGCATCCGCCAGCACCAATCATTTGGTGGGCTTCGGGCTGCAGCGGGGCTCTAGTTGCCTGCTTCCTGGCCCTGGGGTGACTTGGGTACGGGGAGTGTTGCTGGATGTGTCAGATATGGAGGTGGGGGGGTCATAGGGTTGGGATGTTTTGTCCCCTCCAAATATGTTGAAATGTGGCCGCCAGTGCTGGAGGTGGGCCTGCTGGGAGGTGTTTGGGTCATGAGGGCTGATGCCTCTGTAGTGGTTGCTGCTGTCCTCATGGTAATGAGCTCCCACTATGAGTTCACACAAGTTCTGGTTGTTTAAAGAGCCTGGCACCTCCTCCCTCTCTCGGGCTCCTTCTTTCGCCAGGTGAGGTGCCTGTTCCCCCTTTGCCTCCTGCCATGAGTGAAGCTTCCCAAGGCCTCACCAGATGCAGATGTTGGTGCCATGCTTCCTGTGCAGCCTGCAGAACTGCGAGCCAAAGAAACCTCTTTTCTTTACGGATTACCCAGTCTCAGGTATTTCTTTGCAGCAACATGAAGGACTAATACAGTGGGGTCCACCAAGCTGCCTCGTAGCAGGAGGGAATCTCTTTGGCCAACAGTTGGCCTTGTGGATGTCAAACAGACATGCAGAATCGAAGAAAACACAGAACGGGCAGACAGAGGCGGGCTTTTCCTTCATGTTGGGTATTGGAAAAGTGGAGGTTCCAAGTCCTGAGGCTGTGTCAGGGTGTGGGGGTGTGGCCTGCCCTGGCCTGAGGTGTGCTGCTTTTAAGGCTTCTCACCCCACCCGTTGGTCAGAGCGTCCACCCTGAATGGACCAGGGTGCTGATGGACACTGATCCCTGTGGCCGGGACCTCTGAGCATTTGGTGTTCAGCTCATCGGGGACTCCGTGGACACCAGAGGGCAGAATGGGGTCTGTCTGCCCCAAAGCCCCATGGGGAGTGAGCTTGAATTACCCCAGAGTCTGTGTAGGGAAGGCTCCTGGAGCCTGGCACTTTCTCCTTTACAGTGGCTTTCAGTTTGTGGATGTTTTTGAAGTTGTTGGCCCTGGGGCTTGTGTCAAGGGTCCTGAAGACCACCCCCAGTGTTGGTGATTTTCCCAGGAGAACTCACAGCCCTCATCATGTGGTGCTATCCTCACAGCATGGTTCATTACTATGAAAGGATACAGAGCAAGCCAGCGGGGGAAAAGCACGTGGGGCGGAGTCCGGGGATCTGGGCGCAAGCTCCCAAGAGCCTGTCCCAGTGCAGCTACACAGGACAAGATTATTTTCTCCAGTGTCGGGTTATGACAACACTTGTTCAGAAGGATCCAGATGGTCGCCTGGATTTGCAGCCATGTGGTGTCTTAGATGGTTAGTTAATCTGCATGATGGTGTTAAGTCAAATTTCCAGCTTTGGGACCAATCTATCCCCCATGGCAACCCAAGAAACCCAATCCAGGACTCTTTCCACTGGGAGTTGTCTTCATTCAAGACAATTAGTTTCCCATACTCATACTGAGAGGGAACCCCGGCCCCTTTAAGGTGGGGCTCCCTCAACTTGGAACACCTCACTCCTCAGTTCAGCTCCCCTGCTGTTGCTGGCCTCCTTGACCGAGTTCAGAGGATGCAGCTCCATCCTTCTCCCTCTGTCCCAGCTTCTTGTATGTGAAAACAAACCAGGGAGGCTGGAGGCCCTGAGTCCATTATTTTTGAATTCTGGGCAGCAGCGTTGGTGGCCTCGGTGGTGCACCGTGTTCAGGCAGTTAAGAGTCATGCTGCTCTGTGGTGATAGCGCTTGTTGGCACCACAGTGAGCCGTCGATGCTCTCGCGTGTTTCAGAGACGGTGGGATGGTGGGGAGGTGCCGGCAGGCAGGTGAGGAAACATCCTCCCTGGAGGAAAAGGCAATAGGAGAGCATCCAGGAAGCTGGCAGAGCTCTCCGCTTCCACTAATCTTTACTATTGAGAGACTCTGGCTCATTGTACGAATTGGGCACACAGCAAGAGTGCTGGGATCAAAGGCAGTTGTATTCTGTCATCCCATGGCATCGCCCGGTACCCTTCGTTTTACTCCTGAGGCTGTGACTTGGACAAAGCTCTTTCTGCTGCTTTGGATTAAAAATTCTTATCTTCCACAGGAAACAGAGGAGATGAAATGCACAGTGTGAAGGACAAGGATTCTGCTGAGAGAATTGCTGCAAGGGTTGCTCAGGTGATCATGGGAAGTAATGCATCAAACCATTCTTTAGGTATTTTTTTAAATTAGGAAGTATTTTTTTAAATGAGGAGGTAAAAATCTCGCTGTTTGCCAAAACGATTCGTACATGGACAAGCTGGGAAAATTGCTCTGAAACATGTCACAGACTCCTGATTTGGCCCAACTGGGGTGTGAAGGATGAAATCCATCCTGAGCCCTTCCTCCTTCTGCTTTTTCTGGTGCAGATGCAGCTCAGGTGCGCCTTCTCCTCACCTGTGCCCATTCACCTGAGATGGACCATAACCGTGAAAGTCAGAAGACACTGACCCTTCAGAACATGACAGGGTTAAAAGATGCTGGAGGGAAAGAGTCTGCAGTTGATTTTTATTCACTTCCTTTCTCCACTCTGCCATTTGGAAGAAGGTAAGCAACTTAATACTATTTTAGACCACATGTTGTAACTAGCAGGAAAATGCCTTTGAACTGATGATGGTGGCCCCAACACAGTGAACCTGTCTTAAATCCCTGCTTCAAACCCCTAAGGTCGTCACAGTAGCTACTATTTGAAGTCTTACCATGCATGTGTAGGCTGAGGGGAGTACCAACAGCTCATCGAATGGGCTCCATTAGAAAAATCTGGATGATTGCCTTTATTTGTAACTAGTTTCTTAGATGACAACTCAGTCCACAGGATTGAGTTAAGTCAGATTCCCAACTTTGGGGCCAATCCTGTCCTCATGGCAACCTAGGAAAGTCTGTCAAGGATCTGTCCATTGGAAGTTGTCAAGACTTTGTCCTCATCCAAGACAATTAGCTTCCCATACTTATATAGATCCCTACCCCTGAAGTGGCTTCACACTCCTCAGCTCAGCTGCCTGCCTGGAATGGCAGTTGCTGGCCTCACTGACAGAGTTCAGAGGATGGGGCTGGTTGGCAGTTCTAAAAGCCTGCCCCAATCCTCTGATTGGCTACTCAGATGTAAGAACCAGAGCAGTACCCCAGGCTGATAATCAGGAACCTGGGGGCCCAGAGTTCCTGGTGTCTGCTAGAGCTCCCTGCTGCTGCTGGTGTCTGCTAGAGCTCCCTAGACATCTTTTTAGATGGAGGTCTGCCACTCAGTGTGCCCTCACACTGTCCTGTTGGTTGCAGTCTCAAGCTGGGACAGAATGATCAGACTGAATGTTTGTGTCTTCTCCAAACTAGTATGTTGAAACCTAATCGCCAATATGAGCATGTTTGGAAGTGCAGCCTTTGGGAGGTGATTAACTCATGAGGGTGGAGTCCTCATGAATGGGATTAGTGTTTTGTTTTTGTTTGTTTGTTGTGAAACAGAGTCTTGCTCTGTTGCCAGGCTGGAGTGCAGTGATGTGATCTCAGCTCACTGCAATCTCTGCCTCCCAGGTTCAAGCGAGTCTCCTGCCTCAGTCTCCTGAGTAGCTGGGACTACAGGCACATGCCATCATACCCAGCTAATTTTTGTATTTTTAGTAGAGACGGGGTTTCACCCTGTTGGCCAGGATGGTCTCGATCTCTTGACCTCGTGATCTGCCTGTCTTGGCCTCCCAGAGTACTGAGATTACAGGCGTGAGCCACCGCACCTGACCTTGAATGGGATGAGTGTTTTAAAGAGGCCTGAGAGAGACTCCTGGCCACTTTTGCCATATGAGGACACAGTGGGAAGGTCCCATCCCTGAACCAGGAATTGGGCACTCACCAGACACTGAATCGGCCTGCAGCTTGACCTTGAACTTCCCAGCCTCCAGAACTCTGAGTAATAAATTTCTGTTATGTGATAAGTCATTCAGTCTGTGGCATTTTGTTATACCAGCCCAAATGGACTAAGACACAGAACATAGATTGTGTCTCTTCTGGTTTCTTCAGGATCCTTCTGGGCCCAGAGAATGGAGCTAAGAGGGAGATTCTACCATTAGGGCTGGTCTTCCCCTGTCTCTTAAGACTGATGGGCTCCCTATATGAATGACATTGGTCAACCTGACATCAACCCATTGGGTATGGCTGGGGCAGCTCCTCTTGTCTGTGAGGTAGGAACCAGGTTGGTAACGTTGCATCCTGTTAGCCAGGTTCCTAGTTCAGTTTAGCTGGTGTGCAGGTCAAGGACTCTTAAGGATTGAATTTATTCCCTTCAAAAGATATTGAAGTCCTAACCCCCAGAATCTGTGACTGTGACCTTATTTGAAAATGGGTCTTTGCAGATATAATCAAGTTAAGATGAGGTCATATTGGATTAAAGTGGTCTGTAATTCAATAACTGACCTCTTTAATGAAAAGGGAAATTTGTACTGAGAAACACAGAGGGAAATGCTATGTGAAGATGGAGGCAAAGATTGGAGCGATTTGGGGCAATGTGTATGTCTGCAAGCCAAGGACCACCAAGCATTGCCAGCAATCACCAGAGCTGGAGGAGGGGCCTGGAACAGATTCCCACTAGAGCCCCCAAGAGGATCCAACCCTGCTGACACTTTGACTTTGGACGTGTGGCCTTCAGAACTGTGAGAGAATAAATTTCTGTGGTTTCGAGCCACTCAGAGTGTGGTATTTTGTTACAGAAGCCCTTGGATCTTAATGAAGACATTAATAGCTAGATTGGAGGCACCCCCTCCAAGGCCTGAGAGAAGGTTGTTTTGTGGAACTCTGGTTTAGTAGCTGGGACCACAGATGCGTGCCACCATGCCTGGCTATTTTTAAAAATTTTTTGTACAGATGGCGTCTTGCTGTGTTGCCCAGGATTCTGGCTGGGGACTGTGGTTGCAGGTGCTAGGGCTAATGAAAATGGGTAAGAGCGTAATAGCACAGTCACATCTGTTCTCTAAATCAACAGTCTTTTCCAGACTACAATTTAAGAATCTGTGCCTGAGGAAGCTGAAGGGGGCCTCAGAACTGGTCTCGCGGTCCTCTTCTCAGCTCTGAGGTACCTGTGGCTTGTGGCAGAGCCGCTATGGACGTAGCTGACCTAGTGGTCAATGCCTACAACTGCAGAAAGGTCACTCTACATTCAACAGAGTGTCTAGAAATCTCAATTCATGGTGTGTGGGGGCAAGATGCCCATTCTGACCCTTTAAGGGGGCATCAACATTTCAGAGGGTGGTAGGAGTGGTGATGAGTCCTCCTTAGGGTGGAAGCTCACCCCTTTGGGCTACTGGAGGGCAGTCACTGGCATAATTTCTCTATTGTAAGCATTCTGATGCTTGATTACATGGAAGGCTGGGTTTGTAGTTACTGAACCTTTCCAAGCCTGGGTAGTGTGCCTTCTCTCCCGAACGCTACGGAGTTCTACAGTGTGCCCGCATCCATTTCTGTACCTCCTTCCATCACTGGTGGACGTTTAGATTGTTTCCAGTTTTCTACCACCACAAACAATGCTTCAGTGACCATCCTTAGCTGTGGCTTCTTGTGTACGTGTGAGGATTTTTTCAGAATCAGGTCTCCACCTTGAACACTGTCCACACATTGGGCCAGATAATTCTTTAGTGTTGGGGGGTGCTGTCCTGTGTGCTGTAGAATGCTTAGCAGCATTTAGCAGCATGCCTGGCCTCCACCCACTACGTGTCAGTAGTGTGCACTACTTGTCACGACCAAAAATGTCCCCACATGGTGTCAAATATCCCCTGGGGGAAAAACTGGCCTTCCCGACTGTTCCGAACCACTGGGATAGATGAAAGAAGTGAGGCGTTTTTTTTTTTGTTTGTTTGTTTGTTTTTTTGGTCTGTTTGTTTGTTTTTTAAGACAGGGTCTCAATTTGTCATCATCTAGACTGGATTGCAGTGGCATGATCACAGCTCACTGCAGCTTCAACCTCCTGGGCTCAAGTGATCCGCCCACCTCAGCCTTCCCAGTAGCTGGGACCACAGGCATACACCACCATGCCCAGCTATTCTTTTTTTATTTTTTATAGAGATGGCATCTTGCTATGTTGCCCAGGCTGGTCTCAAACTCCTGGCCTCAAACAGTCCTCCTGCCTCAGCCTCCCAAAGTGCTGTGATTACAGGCATGAGCCACTATGCCTGGCCAAGAGTGAGATTTATGAGTCAAAAGGTGCTATGGTTTGAATATTCATCCTCTCCCAAACTCCTGTCGAAATTTAGTTTCCACAGTGTCAGTATTGAGAGGTGGGGCCTTTAAGAGGTGATTGGAATAATTCATTCATGGATTAATGGGTTAATGAACTAATAGATTATCATGGAGTTATAAGAAGAAGAGAACTTGAGCTTGTACACCCAGCCCCTCGCCATGTGGTCTCCTGGGCCAGCTCAGGACTCTGCAGAGAGTTCTCCGTCAGCAAGAAGGCTCCTCACCAGATGTGGCTCCTTGACCTTGAACGCTTCAGCCTTCAGAACTGCAAGAAATAAATGTATTTTCTTATGAATATCCCAGTTTCAGGTATTCTGTTATAAATTACAGAAAAGGGACAAAGACAAAGGGAATGCATGTTGAGTGTAATACACACGCTGAACAGTCATTCAGGGGCTGGGCACATTCCACACTCCAGGAGGCAACGTCAAATAGACATTTCCCACACCATCACCATACTTACCAGCCATGCTGATAGCTGAGACAGGGCATCTCATTTAGTTTTAGGTTTGATTTTCTTAATTATTACCTAAATGTCTTCCATGTTTATTAGTCATTTGAATTTCATTTGGTATGAGTTACCTATTCAGTGTCTTTGTCTGTTTGTCTATTCTTCTTATTGATGTTGAGAGAAAATGTCCAAAATATTTGGCAACCACGAGGGCATTGGATCTTCGAATGCCCAAACACCTGCCCCCATAGGATGGACACAAGCTGTTTACACCAACACAGGAGTCCTGGGTGCGGTGAAAGAACATCTGCCGTGTGGATTTGTTGCTGTTCTTTATTTACTATGGAAATTAGCCTCTTGCCTGTGATAGGAATCACACATACTATCTCGGATTAGTCCCATGTCTTAAAGCTTTGTTTGTTATTTAAATTTCCAAGTAGACAAATTGAGATGCCTTCTCCTCCTTTATATATTATTTTACTTATTTTTATTTTATTTTATTTTATTTTCAGATGGAGGTTCGCTCTTGTTCCCCAGGCTGGAGTGCCATGGCGAGATCTAGGCTCACTGCAACCTCCACCTCCCGAGTTCAACCAATTCTCCTGCCTCAGCCTCCCAAGTAGCTGGGATTACAGGCATTTACCACCATGCCCGGCTAATTTTTTTTCTATTTTTCATAGAGACAGGGTTTCACCATGTTGGTCAGGCTGGTCTCGAACTCCTGACCTCAAGTGATCCACCCACCTTGGCCTCCAAAGTACTGGGATTACAGGCGTGAGCCACCACACCCAGCCTGTACCATATTTAGAATGTCTTTTCTACCCCAACATTCTCTTTTATGTTTTTTCCCTTATTGGCTTTTTTTTTTCTTTTTTTTTTCTTTTTATTTTTGTATTTAGGACTTTAATTGAGGTGAAACATATTTTGTGGTGAATGCTGTACTAGTAGGGATTTAACTTGCCAATGCCAAACTTCCAATGCCAAAAACATAGCTGGTCGGTTTAACAATTTTTTTTTTTGAGATGGAGTCTCGCTCTGTCCCCCGGGCTGGAGTGCAGTGGCGTGATCTCAGCTCACTGCAAGCTCCGCCTCCTGTGTTTACACCATTCTCCTGCCTCAGCTTGCTGAATAGCTGGGACTATAGGCACCTGCCACCATGCCCAGCTAATTTTTTTGTATATTTAGATGGTCTCGATCTCCTGACCTTGTGATCCACCCGCCTCGGCCTCCCAAAGTACTGGGATTACAGGCGTGAGCCACCGTGCCTGGCAACAATTGTTATTTATTCTTGAATGAACAAATAAATGAGTTTCTAGGCTTTATCTCCTCCACGGATGGTGTCACCCCTTCCTGAATCAGCACGTCTCTGTACCTTTTAGGAAGTCTGGTAGGGTGCACAACCATCCCTCTTTATTCTTTTCCTTTACAGGTTCTGACTGTTGTTACACAGTTCCTCTTCCATATTACTCTGAGACTCACCTTGTCTAGTTCCATTAAAATCTTTGCACTGCTGAATCTTTTCATTTGTGAATACAATAACTCCCACAACATAGTCTGGTCTTGTAAACGTGTTTGTCAGTAAGGTTTTATAGTTTTCTCTGTAATCTTGAACATTTATTGTGAAGCTTCTTTCTCGGTTTATTATAGTTTTTTTATTACACATGAGATTTTTCTATGCATTTCTAATTGGTTCTTTCAGATGTATAGGAAAGTTAATGGTTTTAAAGATATTGATCTTGGCTGGGCACCGTGGCTCATGCCTGTAATCTCAGCACTTTGGGAGGTTGAGGTGGGTAGATCGCCTGAGGTCAGGAGTTCGAGACCAGCCTGACCAACATGGTGAAACCCTGTCTCTACTAAAAATACAAAATTAGCCAGGCATGGTGTCAGGTGCCTGTAATCCCAGCTACTTGGGATGCTGAGGCAGGAGAATCACTTGAACCCAGGAGGCAGAGTTTGCAGTGAGCCGAGATCACGCCATTGTACTCCAGCCTGGGTGACAGAGTGAGACTGTCTCAAAAACAAAACAAAACAAAACTAAGAAATATGTATATATCTTGTCTAGCACGCTGTTCATAGCTGGTGTTTAAAATATGACAGTTTGTTTAAGTGCTATTTTCTAAAGACAGTTGTGTAGATTTTTAAGAGGCAGTCGCAGTGGTTCATTTTATATGTTAACCTAACTGGGACAAAGAATGCCCAGATAGCTGGTAAGACAGTATTCTGGATGTGTCTGCAGGGGTATTTCTGGAAGCGATTAGCGTTGGAATCTGTAGCCAAATGAAGACTCCCCTCCCCCATGTGGGCAGGCATTGTGCAATTCACAGAGGGCCCAAGTGGAACGAAAAGGCTGAGAAAGGGGGAATTCATTCTCTGCTTGAGCTAGAACATCCATCTTCTCCTGCCCTCTGGTATCAGACCTCCTGGCTCCCTCCCTTTTCCCTACCTCACTTCTCAGGCCTTTGGACTCAGAGACTGAATCACATCACCAGCTTTCCTGGTTTTCTGGCTTGTAGATTGCAGACAGTCTGACTTCTGGACCCCCATAATCACGTGAGCCAATTCCCGTAAAAAATCTCTCTCTCAAACTCTCTCTCTCCCACATATGTTATATATCTTACTGATTCTGTTTCTGTGGAGAACCCTGATTAATACACAGTCTGAACTCAGAACATCATGCGTGTCCATGCAGTGAGGAGTGTTGCACAAAGTTGCAGAGTGAATGGCAGAAGCAGCCAGAAATTGCTTATCCCTGGGAAAGAGCTGGAATGAAATGCTCCCCAAGGCTGGCCAACTGTGCCGTGGCTACCTGGGCCTCAGGGGAGGAGGCAGCAGTGGGGGGAACCAGGGGCGTGTGAGCAGGGAGGTCCAGGTTTCCTCCAAAAGAGGAATGTGGAGACAGAATGGAGATGACATTGGGGCTGTTCCTTCCAACTGTTCTGGAATCTGGAAGCCCTCAAGTTGGTGGCTGTGTCTGGCTAAGGTTCCAGAGGAGCTAAGAAGCAGAACTGACCAGGGTTGCCAGTCCCTTTAGAGAAGGAGGGAGCCAGGCTGAGAAAGGGCAAATCTGCTGACCCAGGACAGCTGGAAGCTAGGGAGGGACGAGCTTCCGGGCATCGCAATGGATGTGACGTGCAATCATCGGAATTGGGGTTGAAGGCTGGGCTGCTCAACCTCTGCTGAGTGCTAAGAATTCCCTGGAATGTTTTCTAAAAACGTGGTTTCACTCTTTTGATCCTAAAGATTATGATGCTGAGAGTCTAGGGGCAAAGCTCCGAGCTTTCTTTTTAACAAGCTTCCCAGGTAACTTGAAATTAACAAATACTGGTTTAATTTGCATTATCTTTGACAATTTGCAAGTGGGTTCTTAAGTTAACATATTAAATTGAAAGATGAAACAGGTGTGACGCATTATTCAAGGAAACCCTTCTGTTGCAAAGAATGACTGCTTGGCGCATCTCACCTGTGGTGGTAAAGGCAGGAAGATGAAATAAAGCACCCGGTGTGTGCGGTGTTTAGCATGAATGAAGTTAGAAAGAATGAATTCTATGTACAATTTGCCTACATAGCAGCTGCATGAAAGTGAGTTGGCTTGTGATAGGGCAGCTTAGAAAACCAGATCGGTGGGGGCGAGCGGGTTAAGGGAGGCCAGGGGTCCCCCATGACCTATACTTCCTTTTCCCTTTGCAACCCCCAACCCGCTACTCCTCCAACCCTCAACCGGGGGAGAGGATGGGCTCCCTGGGGAGGGCTGAATGAGGGGGGAGCATGGTGTGTGTGTGTGTGTGGGTGTGTTGGGTTGATGTGTGAGTGTGTGTGAGGTACGTGAATATAAATTCACAGGAAGTTGCGGAAAAGCACCTGTGCCATTTACTCAGTTTCCCTGATGATTACATTTTACATAACTACACTGCAATGTCAAAACCAGGAAACTAACATTGATACAGTGTGTGTATGGTTTTATGCCATTTTTTCCCTTAAAATTCTTTTTTCTTTTTAATTATTATGGATATACAAAGAAATGACATGTCATTTCATCACGTGTAAATTTGTGAACATTTTAACTCAGAGCGGGGGTCCACAGACTGTGGCCTGAGCGCCAAATCCAGCTGGCCCCTGGCTTTTGCGAATAAAGTCTCGGAACAGGGCCGTGCTCGTTCATTTGCATATTGTTCGCAGCTGCTTTTCACTCCGGTAGTCGAGCTGAGTAGTTGTGATGCTGGCAAAGCCTCAAATGTTTCCCTTTTGGCCCTTTATAGGAAAAGCTTGTTGATCCATGATTTAGAGAATCACTGGATTTTTTTTCGATCTAAAAAAAAACCTTGGGGTCCCTATATTCTAGCCCTTTTATTTGATAGAGGAGGAAGCTAAGCTCAGGGCAGACAGAGGACATGCCCTGGGTCACATGCCAGTCAGCACCAAGTAAATCTATGACCAGGGTCTCCTGGCCTCCCTGCCGTTCTGGCCTCAGCAGGACACTCACTGGCCACTGGACCATTAAACTGGATTTTATATTTTGAGCATGTTTGGGAGTTGGGCAGTTGGGTAAGGTAGTTTTATGTCCTCAACACAAATATTTCTTCTAAATTTCTTTTGCAGCTTGAATTCCACTGGGCAATCTGCTTATTTTCTTATTTGAGCAAAAGAGAATGTGTATTACAGCATTAGAAATGGTGAAATGAGGCCATAGACCAGGACTGCAACCTCAGTGTCCCCGGGCAGCCGATGGAAATGAGCGAAGCAGGAGAGGAGCCTGCCTTGGGGGGCTGCAGGCAGGGTGGGGGCTGTGGCAAAGGGCATGCCCGAGGTGAAGGGCAGCAGCCACCCAGCTCCAGTTCATTGTTCCTATGTATGAATGCATGGCAAGAGTGGCCAGACTGGATTTTCAAGTGACCTTTTCTAATATTTAAATGTTAGCAACGACTTAAACAATTCACAGACCCTGAGCCGTTCAGCCTCGGCCCCAGGTTTCCCATTTACCACAGTTTACTCTTGGTTTGGCCTCAGGGATCTTACGAATTTGAACCATCAGAGTCAAGGGGTTGACTGTGAGAGGACAGGGATGGTGAAGATCCTCATCGCCACTCCAGTTCAGTCTCTGGTGGACGAATGGTCATCTTCACAGGTGCACCATGACCCAGCGTTTCTGCACGCGCTCACCTACCACTGGGTGAACTCCCAAGGAAGCCGATGGCTCAGGCTGTACTGACCCCTCCCAGGGAAACAGTTGATTCCCTAAGACCTTACGAAATACACTTCCTAAATACAAGAGCTGTCATACCCTCAGGTTTGTAGGCATGACCAACACACTTAGTGATCTCAGTGGGGGAACACTTGGTAATACTGAAGACATTTTTGATTGTCACAACTGGGGGCCTGCTGCTGGCAGCCAGGGTGGAACCGGGGGATGCTGCTAAACACCCTGCAATGTACAGCACAACCCCCACCCCCAATAAAAGACAGTTTTTCTCTGGCCCCGAAACTCAGTGGTGCCCAAGTTGAGAGACCTTGATCTAGAGCAATGAACCAGACAATTGTGGTTAAAGATGAAGTGGTCCAAAAAAGCACAGGCCAGTGTTCAGTGACACTGAACGTGGTTGGTGGGCTCTAGATATTCAGCCAAATTCAGGATTTCCTAACCTGCTGCAGGTGATGTGCTCAGAGCCCATCAGGAAAGGTTGGTAGAGCAGAGAAACCTGGCCCAGAGCGATTCTGCACTGACACAGATGCACAGTTGGCAGCAAGGAGGAGGGAGTGGCGCCCCTCAAGGGACCCTTAGGAACTGGCTCCTGAGCCCCTTTGGAATTTTAATTCTCTGAATGAAAATGCCCATTATTTTGGAAAGGATTTGCTTAAACTTCTTATGTGAAAACAATGATATTGCAGGGATCAGTTTGTTGAAAGTGAAAGCAAGAAATCCAACACAAAGAGTAAATTGCCTTTTATCTACATGTGAGCAGAATGCTGGAGGGGGGATCTGACTCTCCGGAACTCATGTATTACTGCGTGCCCAGTTCTGCCTGTCTGCAGGATTTCATCACACTTTGTGCAAGAAACCGAAGTGGGAGGAGAAGAAACATTTCAGTTCAGCCCATTTTTCCATTCTCACTAAGTTTGTACTGTAAGAAGTAATAGAAAATTTTTCTTTGACTTATATACTGCCAGTGAGACAAGGAAGTCATTTGAGGAAAATGTAATGGAAAAAGGAATTTCATCCACTTCCCCAAGAAAATCACTGTGTGTGTGTGTGTGTGTGCGCGCGCGCGCACGCGTGCACGCAAGTGCCTGCACTGATTACAGAAAAGGTGTGAAAGAAAAAAATCTTTCCATTGGAGCTTCAAACAAGCCAAATATTAACTGTTTACTTACTGGCTATTTAGCAACAGTTTTTGGGTTTTTCAAGGATGGCTCTCTGTATGGAGGAGTAACTTGAATCAGTACAGCTGATCACGATATCAGCCATTAATTTCCAACATTAGCTTGAATCCTGTTTCTGATTATAAATATTATGTACATGTTCATTATAGCACACTTGGAACATACAGAACAATTATAAAGAAGAGGATCAAAACTACCTGGAATCCTGACATTGACAGATAAACCACTGTTAAGCACTGGTATATTTTAGGGCATGACTTAGTAAACTATGGCCCGTTGGCCAAATCTGACCTGTTGCCTGTTTTTATAAAGTGTTACTGGAACTCAGCTATGTTCATTACCTTTTGTATACTGTTTTCAAGATATAATGTCGAGAGACTGTGTGGTTGCAAAGCTTAACATATGGACTATCTGGCCTTTTATAGAAAAACATTTGCCAATCTCTTTTTAGGGAGGGAAGTCTTTATTTTGTGTGTGTGTGTGTGTGTGTGTGTGTGTGTTGCACATATGATAGACCCATTCAGTTGATAGGTTCGGTAATCATAGTGAGGAATCTCTAGGAAGAACAAGTTTCAAGTTTTCTGGGGACATAATGAATGGTTTTGGCTATGCTGAGTGTGGGAGAGCTGGGCGGGTGTTCCCAGGGGAAGAAGGAGCATGGTCTGAGCTGGGGCAGAGGTCCAGAGCTACAGCCTTGCTTGGTAATGGTGGAAGCTGTGGACACACAGGAGGACAAATGTTCAGGGAGAAAGAAAAAGATCAAAGTTGGCTATGGGGAATATGGTGTGGTGAGCTGTTCTTATGCAGGAAAGGGAGGATGAGAGAGGGAGAAGAGGGAGAAGGCAAGGAGCCTTGAATCCCTTGTGGAGGATGGTGCCCAGCAGTGACAAAGGCTTCAGAGAGGAGAACTGAGCTAGTGGGTGTGAAAGGGCCCCTGGATTTGAAAATTGGCAGGTAGTTATGACTCCTGCGCTCACACACAACAGAAACAGAAACACTCACCAGAGTGGGGTGGGGAGGGAATACAGGGGAGCCAGTATGTTCTGGAAGGTAATGGGTGTTTCATGGGATTAAAAGAAGGGCTAACAATTTTGTACTCATATGCATAAAAATCCACCTTGAAAAGAGCTCAACTATTGTGCCAAATTCCCTTTTATAATTACAAAAGTATTTGATTTGGTAGCATTGGTTACTGGAAAGTTTTTATTTCCATCATTTAAACATAGACCTAAATATAATCTTATCAGCGATTTATAGTTTTTTTGAATAAAGATGTTGCTTCATCTACATAAGAAATTTTAATATGGTCTTGTTCATCAGCTTATATATAGGCTATGTTGCCTCATTGTGCAGGTAAATAAAATCTGTATTTTTAATTGCTATAGGAATCACAAACCCTCGGGAAATAAATTAGAATATGAATCAGTCTACAAAGTCAATAATTGCAACCCAAGTTTGCATAAATTTGTAATTTCACATGTAGGTTGGCCTAGAGATGCACGTGTTGAGCATCTTAAATTTCAGGCAGTAAATGCTTGCTTTCCAAAAGGCATAGAAATAGCTTAGTTTAAAGTTTAATGAATAATCTCCCAGTTTCCAGTAAATTAGAACAGATGCCAATGTTTTGGATGTTTTGTAATTTAGGACCACCTTATCAGGTAGTTATGTGATTGTTAACAGTTCAGTCATTTTTCTTAGCTCAAGTTTTACAGGAATAGTAGGTTTCTTTTTTTCTTTTTTATCACTCCCAACCAAGGACAGTGGCCTCAGGGGTATCTCTTGTTGAGAGGAGGAATGAGGGGGAGGGGAGTCAAAGGCCTCGGCTGAAGGAAAGGCCATTGTGGGGGGATGGGAGAGAGGGAAACAGTGTGGTTGGGGAAAGAAGATAGCAGGAGGTTTTGAAGAAGACCTCTGAAGAGGTAAATGCCTTTACTTTAACAGCAAGAGCCTATTTCTGACATTCACCCTGCAGCCAATAGGCCCTGGCTTTTCTAATGGATGCACACACGGTGGAGTTTGCTGGGTCAGGATGGGGAGAACCACCTAGCCTTGGTCCTCTGAGGATGCCTTTCTGCTGTGTCTTTCTGCAGATGTCTTTCTGCAGATTAGCAGATGCCTTTCTGCTGTGTCTCCGCTACTTCTACATTTCAGGTTGAAATTGCTATTCTTGAAGTGACTTGACAATCAAATCAATGATCTTCCTGAAATCAGACCACAGGAAAAGAAGCAAATGACAATTAGCTGGTCGGAGAAGGGTCTCTCTTGACAAGCTCTTTTATGGAGAGGAAAATATGATTTCAGAGACTTTCCTCCTAGAATGTCTCCTTGGCTAGAACTGCTTACCTGTTTCTGCTTCGTCTGGGGATGATCCCACCTTTTCTCCCATTAAGAGACCCCTGTCTGGTGGATGAACCACATTGGGGTTCAATTGCTAAAGGAGGAGGTGGAAATGAGCTATGGTTTGAATGTGTCCCCTCTGAAATTCATATGTTAGAACTTAATTGCCAACATAATAGTATTAAGAGGTGGGGCCTTTAGGAGGTGATGAAGTCATGAGGCAGATCCCTGATGGATGGGATGAGGACAAGGATTGAGAAAGTGGATTTTCTCTCTTCCACCACATGAGGATGCCGCCATGGGGAGATGCGATGGATGGTGCAGCCCTCACTGTAACGTCTAAGGTTCTTGCCTAGCCACACCAAAGAATTGGAGTGGCGGCTGACCACGGCAAGTGATAGAGACACAGACCGATAGAGAGAAAAAGCTGTAGGCTTTATGAGCAGAGTGAAAGTACAAAGCTTCCATGGTGTGGAAGGGGTCCTGAACGGGTAGCCAGAGTTAGATCATATGAATGCCTTTTAAACTCTTTAAGGCAGGAAATACGCCTTAAAGAAGATGTTACCAGAGTGAGAAACAAAGACAATTAACCATTTATGACATGTTTCAGATCTTGAGGAAAACCGGAATTGCAACTTAGGTTTTATCTATTTTATGACCTTGCAGTGGCATGGCAAAGGAGACGGGATCTCACAGGACTTTACAAAGTATGTTTACAAGGAACTGGAATTAGGAGTATAGATAAGGTCCACTGGTCACAGAAAAAAGGGCAATTAACATTCCTTTTACTTTAGTTTCCGGGGGGAAGAGGAAGGGAGAGAGGGAGAAAGGACACAGGGAAACTTACAGCAAAATTTTCGCTGTTTATAGCTTTCTTGGGGAAGAAAACACATGCACAAATCCGGGTGTTAGGAATATTTTAAGCATATATCTTCAATATTATTCATCCAGGAATGAACGAAGTCCTGATGCAGGAAATGAGTGAGTTTCACAGCTTTCTGAGCCCCTGCTCGACCCAGGAAGCCCAGCTCACCCCTCCTCTCATCACCAGACACTGAGCCTGCTAGTACCTTGACCTTGGACTTCCCAGCCTCCAGAACTGTGAGCAATACATTTCTATTTCTGTTTATAAATTATAGCTATCATGTATTTGGTTATAGTAGCACAGACAGCCTAAGAATGTTTTTGGGGCAGGCAGTGAACAGTGTGTGCCTCAGTAATTTAATTGCGCATTTTGTGTAATGCACAGATGTCATCTTCAGCAATGAGTCATTACAATGAGGCATAAGGAAGAGGATTTCCTTGATAGCCGGTAACCTTCCCTGAGGGTTTGCTTCTATGTGTGCCTTCCATCCTCACTTTTCAGGGCTTCCAAGTAGCCTTCCCTGAGGGTTTGCTTCTATGTGTGCCTTCCATCCTCACTTTTAGGGCTTCCTGGCTTAGATACGAAGAAGTGCATCACACTCATGAAGATGCCCACTTTGATTGGTGGACAGCTTGGCACCTGGTTTCTTACCAACTCACTGTCCTGGTAGGGAAGATTGTTTATAATGTGAGAAATGTAGGCGTCTTCATGGTTAGGAGCTGCACAATGACCTGGAAATTCAACACACCCTTTCACTGTTGTGAATGCCAGCTCTCCACTGTGACAGAAAGAAGTGGAGACACCCCCTTTTCTTGGTGTGTTTGACATACTCCTTGTATCTAAGTTACCAAGACACACAACTGATAGCAGATTCATTATGAAGTTCCCCCCGAGAGAATGTTCTTTTCATGAGGACCTATTCATGAATACCTATTTCATGAATAGAAGCACTGAGGCACCAGGAAATTCAGCAACTTGCCAAAGTCACAGAGTAAGAGACGAATGAGGATTTGAGGCAGGCAGGGTAGTTTGTCCTGCCCAGATTCCTATTTATTTGTGTGCCCACTTAATAGGCATTAAAGAATGATGCTCACCTGTGTGTCAAAAATGTGCTAGGATTGTAGACGGCCTCAGATGTCCCAATCTCACCTTCTCGAACTCCCAACCTCAGGCGATCTGCCTGCCTCAGCCTCCCAAAGTGTTGGGATTACAGGCATGAGCCACCACGCCCAGCCACCAATCCCACCTTCTGTTCAGAACTCTTCTGAGATTTCTCTGATGGCCTCGTTGGGAATAATCATGTTTTTCTCCTCTGCACTCTCATGATATATCATCTGTATCCCTCTCATGTGTGGAATTGTGTCCTTCTAAATGATACTTTGATGTCTTAGCCCTGGAGCCTGTAAATGTGACTTTAGAAATAGGGTCTTTGCAGATGCCACCAAGTTAAGATGAGGGTGGGCCCTAATCCAGTGATTGGCATCCTTTTGAAAAGGCAAGTGAGGGGAGAGTGACTCAGAGACCCAGAGAGGAGAACCCTATGTGAAGAGGGAGGCAGAGATTGATGTGTCTCCGGTCAAGGGATGCTAAGCTCTGCTGGCAGCCACCAGAGGCTGGAGAGAGGTCTGGGACACAGCCTCCCCCAGAACGCATGAAAGGAACCAGCCCTGCTGCCACCTTGAGTTCCAACTCCAGTCTCCAGAATGGTGATAGAAAAAGTATCTGTTCTTCAAGCCACCCAGTTACTGGCAATTTGTTACGCAGCCCTAGGGAACTAATGAAGTCTCCAAAGTAGGCATTTTTCATTTCGACTTTGTTATTTGTGTATTTCTGTGATTGCATTTCAACACTGGCATTCTTCACCTGCAAGTACCATCTTCAGGCGGGCCTTCCTTGTTGCTGCTCCATCGTCAGTCCTCTCACTTATTCTCAGCAATGGCTATTTCCAGCCTTCTCCCTGGACCTCTGCAGCCACAGCCCTATCTCTCTGCTCTGATAACTCTGCTGCAAAGAGAGGAGGAGCAATCAGAATAGAATCCTCGCAGCTCCAGGGCCAAACGCACCAGCCGCAGGATGTGGTGCCTCATCCCTCCCCTCCCTTAGGGGAAGTGCTGGTCTCACCTGCAGCTGCTTCTCGCGCCCCAGGGCCTCATTCATCCCCTCCTCTGGATCCTTCCCAGGAGCACACACACGTGCTGTGTCGTGTCTTTTATTGCAAAACCAACAACCCTTCCTGGCCCCTGCACCCCTGTCTAGATTCTCCCCATGTTTCCTGCCACTCTGGCAGCAGCGAGGTGTTCATGCATCACTGCCCCAGTTCTCTCTGCAGCCCTGGCCACACTGTCCCATCACCTCCTCCAGGTGGGTGCAGCAGCAGGAAGAAAGGCTGCTTGAAGTAGGTTCAAAAGAAAAGAGGAGGGGAGGAATGAATTTCTGGCGTTGAGAGCTAATAACACTTTTCAAAGGAGACAGGATGGTTGCTGGAGGGGAGAAGGAGTATCAACAGAAGTCTATTTGGAATTTATTTTTTTGTGTGGGAAGATGCATGTAAAATAAAATTTGCCATTTTAGTTATTTTTAGGTGTACAAATTTATTAGCAATAAGTACCTTCGCAATATTGTGTACCCATCATTAATATTTCCAAAACTTTTTAATCGTCCCAAACGGAAATTCTGAACTCGTTAAATAATCCCCTTCAGCTGCCTCTCCCCAGTCCCTGGAAACCTCTAATTTACTTTCAATCTCTAGCTTCGCCTATTCTAGATATCTCAGGGACATGAAACTGCAGGAAAGGTGCATGGATCAGGCGCACCCTGCTCCATCTGCTTGTTCTTCTATGAGGTAAGGGTTGTCCACCTACATAAAACAGAGAGAGGCTCTCTGAAAGCAAAGATGATGATCTGAGAAGAGAGCATTGCAATGGGAATATGCACATTGCAGTAAACTATGCCTGTATTCAGGGAGATAAAGGAAGGCAAAGGTTTTTTGGGAAAAAAATGGGGAGGATTACTTAATTATTACTTTTGAGATAATTACCCTTGGCTACAAAGATCAACAGCAAGGGTGATACCAGTCTGAGGTTGGACAGGCAGCTGCTGGACAGATGTCCTTGCAGAATTATTAGTATTATTATTTTTTGCATAAGGTTGCAATGGTCTTTGAGCAAAGTTGTGATTTTTCTGGAGTTTATTCTTGTTGTCGTTGTTGTTGATGTTGTCAGGCATATGGTTTTAGAACCTGCTCTTCATGGCTTCCCTGGCTCTAGTTGTGAGGGTTTTCTTAACATTAGTGACTCTGTTTGGATTCTGAGACCTTTCACAGGGCAGGTGCTTCCCCAGTGGATGGGCTTGCAGATCTGGGGGTCAGTTGTTTCTGAAAAGGGGGTGAGCTGCACCTTTGCTCCCTTACCTGAGCTGTCTTCTCCCACTCTGCTTTTCCAGTACTATGGCTGGGATCTTCCATCTTTATCCGCATGACTCCAGCACCTTTTTCTCAGTTCCAAACTGGCTGGGTAAAAGTGAGTGTGATGAGCTCTCACGAACCCCAACAATTTAGTGCTTCACACATGGTGGGTCCTCACTGAAATATGGCTGAAAAAAGGAAAGGGTGAATGAGCAAAATAGACCTATATTTTATTTAGTTTTCCATCTCTTACGATTTTAATGAAAGACAATCTAGAAAGCAGCAGAGTCGTTAATAACACACATGGTCTCTGGAATCCCGAAGACCTGTGTCCAAACCCAGATGCTCTCTCTAACCTTCTGTGAGATTTCTCAGTGGGGCTGAGCCTTTAGTCTCTAGATGGTAAAATAGCAAATGGCTTGCACGTGTGATGTGCAAGGATTTAAACAAGGCATGCATATAAAGTGCTGAGTGTTCTGTAACTGGTGGGCACTTACTTTGTGTTCGCCTGCCCACCTCCAAGGAATCTCATTTCCTAACTTGATAGTTGCCTCCCGGATCCTGCTTGGACACATCCCACTGGTAGGTCCACACCTGTGAGAGTGGCAAATGCATTGTTGTCGAGCTCTTCCTACAGGTAGAGGAAACCGAAGATGGGGCATAATGACTTCCTGGGAGTGGCGGGAAAGGCCCAGACGCTACCTGACATTATTTGTGGCTGCAGTTGAAGATCTGGGTGTGCACCTCCAGCCTGTGCATCGGGACTTATGGCGCAGCCGAGTCAAAGCCATGTCTCTGCTGCCAGAACAGAGATCTTGACTAAATTTATCCTGAATTTCTTGCTGTGCCAGATCCATTTTGACTTTGAACTTTAAGAAAACAGCTCCTTGGGTTATGCAACTGGCACCACTGAATGTGAGTTGGGAGGAAGTGACAGGAAATCTTGTAGAGAGAACGGAAGAGCATTTCTCCCTGGCTCCGAGGCAGGTGGTGTTGGCAACTACAGGCAAGGTGGGGGGAGCGGGTGGTGGGGCCCCTCACCCTCACTGAGCCTCTCTTTGGGCTTCTCCTCCTCCCACATCCCCTCTGTGCTGAACAAAACTCACCACTCCTGGGCCCATTGCTTTAGGCTTTGCAAAGGGTCTGGCAGAGTAATCCGAAACAAATTTAAACAAGATATGGGTGCTGTAATGATTCGATGCAGTCATTAGACCCACCTGGGGAGCTGGTAGAAGTATTGATGTGGACCCTCATTTCCAGAGATTATAAATTAATTAGGCTGGGGGTGAGCCTGGATATCAATATGTTTTAAAGCTCTCCAGGTGGTTTTGTCAGGTAGCCAGGGCTGAGCTCCATTGATTGGAGGCATTGTCTTCCAGACAATATTTGCAACAACGGAAGCTTGGGAACCTCATTTCCAAATCTGTAAACTGAGGGGCTTGGTGTAGATGATTTCCAAGATCTTCTAGTCCCAAAAAGGGTCATGATTCTGATATTCCAATGCCTTGAGCCAAGTGTCTTCCCATTGCCTGTGGGTTTCCTAATGGTATTTGAGGCCACAAAACTTCCCCAAAATGGCATTATAATTTAGGCTGTGTTACATTAGCATCCTCCTACAGGAGATTTGTAAATTCCTATTGAGCTCATTTACTGCTTGTTTTCCATGGG
>NW_012109696.1:729591-731130 GCF_000951045.1 Mandrillus leucophaeus | reverse complement strand
ACACACACACAGTGCAACACAGACACATGCACATAACACACACACACAGTGCAACACAGACACATGCACATATAACACACACACAGTGCAACACAGACACATACTCATATAACACACATACAGTGCAACAGAGACACATGCACATATAACACACACACAGTGCAACACAGACACATACCACATATACACCAAAGAATACACATGCTACAAACACACCACATAATACACACAGTACAATACGATGAAACACAACGCCACATGTGCCACACAATACACACACACCACACATACATAATACACACACACCACACATACATAATACACACAGTGTGTAGTACATACACAACACACAGATATACACAAATATGCACAGACATCCCTCACACACACCAAATGCATATTATACACACTCACATAATAACAGATCACCCAGAAACAAACACAATCACATTATACATACACACCCCAAATACATTCCATACCCTTTCCCTCCCTCAATCCTTTGCATCTCTTCAAATAATTGCAAACTCTCCTATCAAAAAATTGCAAGGCCCGTGAGAACATTAAAGGTAATATATAATTGCATTGTGATAGGTCAAGAATAAATTTATGATATTGGAATCCTATTTGTTCAGCATTCTAGCCATGCAATTGAAGGATATAACACATTTTCCCTTACTCAACCTGTAAATGAACCATCTAAAGATAATAAGTCATTTTAATAGAGTAGACTGCATAGTGTTGCTTCACTTAAATTTAAAGATGATGTGGGACATAATGAATTTCCAGTTGTGAACACAGGTGCAGACACTCATCACAGTCTGAAAAAAGTAAGTTCTTAATGGAATTCATGATATTCAGATTATCTTGCTAACTTCTTCAACTTCTTCCTTTTTTATTTACATTTTTATTGTAAAATAAATCATAGACACAGAAAAATCCCACTCATAATAAATGTATAGCTTAGCGAATTATTTCAAGATGGAAGCCCTCGCAATGATAACTGATATCAAGAAATAGATCTTTGCCGTTTCCCCCGAAGAATCTCCATATATATTGTCCATATTGCTAGTTTGAGTTTTTATAAAAAGTCATGAATGAGTGTTGAATTCTGTCTAATGTTTTGCATTAACATAAAGGCATGATTTTTCCCCAGTATTTTTTCTGATGATGTGATGAATTAGATTGATTGCCTTTAAAAGCAAAACTGTTCTTCCAGTCCTGAAATAAACCCTATGTCTTCATGATATGGTATCTTTTTTATATATCACTGAACTTACTATGTTAATATTTTAAAATAATTTTTGAGTATATGTTCTGAGAGAGATTCATTCATAAAAGTTGGGAAGTATTTCCTCTCCTTATAGTCCTTTAATGGTGTAATACATTACTTGTTAATTGTTCCTGTGAAATGAAAAATCCACCTGTGCCTGGATGTTTTTTGTGGAAATATTAATAATAAATTCAATAATAATCTACTGAAAAACTGAATAATTAATTATTATAAATTATATAATAATTTAATTTCTTTAATGTATA
>NW_012109696.1:725799-729115 GCF_000951045.1 Mandrillus leucophaeus | reverse complement strand
CCCGTCTCGGCCTCCCAAAGTGCTGGGATTACAGGCTTGAGCCACCGCGCCTGGCTCCATGGGTCTATTTATCAAATGTACAGCCCCATGAATTTTCACATACTAAATGCATCCATGTAACTAACCGCCAGCCAGAGCAAGACACACAGTATTGCCAGACCTCAGAACACCTCTTTGGACTTCTTTTCTGTCACTATCCCCTGCCCCCAGAATCATGTTTACCCTGACCCCTCTGATATGGTTTGGTTGTGTCCCTACCCAAATCTCGTCTTATACTTCCTGTAATCCTCACATGTCATGGGAGGGACCTGGTGGGAGGTAATTGAATTATGGGGGGTGGTTCCCCCATGCTATTCTTGTGATAATGAGTAAGTTCTCACGAGATCTGATGATTTTCTTTTTTTTTTTTTTGAGATGGAGTCTCTCTCTGTCACCCAGGCTGGAGTGCAGTGGCATGATCTCAGCTCACTGCAAGCTCCGCCTCCCAGGTTCAAGCGATTGTCGTGCCTCAGCCTCTCGAATAGCTGGGAGTACAGGTGTGTGTCATGACACCCGGCTAATTGTTGTACTTTTAGTAGAGGTGGGGCTTCACCATGTTGGCCAGGCTTGTCTCGAACCCTTGACCTCAAGTGATCCGCCCACTTCGGCTTCCCAAAGTGCTGGGATTACAGGTGTGAGCCACTGCACCCGGCTCATCTGATGGTTTTGTAAGAAGCTTTTCCTTCTTTTGCTTGGCACTTCTCCTTGCTGTCGCCATGTGAAGAAGGATGTGTTTGCTTCTCCTTCCACCATGATTGTAAGTTTCCTGAAGCCTCTTCAGCCCTGTAGACCTGTGAGTCAATTAAAACTCTTTCCTTTATAAATTACCCAGTCTTGGGGATGTCCTTATAGCAGCCTGAGAGTGGACCAATACACCTTCTCACTATAGATTGGCTTTGCTTGGTTTTGAACTTTACATACATGGCATCACACAGCATCTGCTCTTTTCTGTGTGGCTTCCTTCACTTAGCTATGCCACTGAAACTAATTCGTGTTGTTGCAGCCATCAGGAGTTCATTCTTTTTCATGAAAATGTGTGCTATGTGTGTGCTGTGTGCTATGGACTGATGGACTGAATATTTGTGTTCCTCTCAAATTCATGTCTTGAAGCCTAAATCCTTACGTGATAGTATCAGGAGGTCATGAGAATGGAGCCTTTATGAATGGGATTAGTGCACTCACAAGGTGATGAAGAGATTAGAGCTCTCTCTCTCTCTGCCGTGTGAGGATACAAGAAGATGGCCACCTCCAAACCAGGTGAGAAGCCCTCCTCATACATGAATCTGCTGGCACCTTGATCTTGGACTTCCTAGCCTCCAGCACTGACAGTGAGAAATAAATATTTGTTATATAATCTGCCTGGTCTATGATATTCTGTTATAGCAGCCTAAACTGACCTAGATACTGTGTCATACTCCATTGCACAGGAGATTTATCCTTTCTCTTCATTGATACACATTTGGATTGTTTCCAGTTTGGGGGTATTTTAAAGCTGCTAGGAAATTGTTGTGCTCATTTCTAATTTTTAGCAAGTAATATTAACTTGAATTTGTTTCATCAGACCTTTAAAATGCAGATTTGAACATTTAGGAATATTGTACAGGAAATGGACCTACAAGATACCTGCTTGTTTTTGATGCAATTTGAAGAATGCATGATCATTGCATTCACATTGACTTGAGCTGGATGGTTGTAAAGATATGCCTGGCCACTATTGAATTACCTAAAAATTAATTTGTACCAGGCAGGAGCAACTGTGGCATTGCCAAGTCTCATCCCCAGTCCTCAGGTCCTAGAAGATGAATGGGATGGAGCCAGAAGTGATGTGTAAAATGGGATGGAAGCAGAAGATAGATTCCACTTCTAAAAATTGCATGGATTATGGATGTGTATTCCATAGTACACAAAGGAGATGCCAGAGACTCTCAATTGTGTTGTTGCTCAGGCCAAATCTTGCCTTTTGAAAAAATAGCATGCGTGTTTACAGATAATTTTTGAAAGCCTGTAGTTGAAGCTAATGACTATTATTTTCTAGGTTTCTCCGGGCTTGTGGCTGTGTTCGGAAAAGTGGATAGGCCTTGACTCCATAATCTAAGATGAGTTACTTGTTTAACACAGGAAATATGTGGAAACCTTGTTAGAAGCAAGAGCAGAGCTAAATTTTCTTCTGCTCCCCATACTTCTTATTACTTCCATCACCACCCATTGGGACAATGCTGTATGCCATGGTGTTGGCTTCTGATGGTCTTGATCTATGATCCTTCCTCTTCACTTAGGTTTTAATTATGAGATTGCCTGTATCTTGATCTGAGTAATAGCTCTCCAGTTCAAGGAGAGGGTATTAGAGTGGATTCCCTCAGCACTGAGTTCATTGGGAACCATCCAAGGAGCAGCCACCAATAATCTCACTGTGCCTTCCCAAGAGCATGGTTCTGTTGAGCACCTGCCAGCAAGGGCATGGGGATGGGCAAGGCTGGGCATGGTCTAGCACTCTCTTTATTCTTCTTTCTAACCCTTTCACAGTTGAGAGCATCTTGAGGTTACCCAACCCCAATAGCTCTGCATTTCACCTCTACTTACATACTACCCACTGTGACCGAAAATTCTCCACTCAGCAAGGAGTAAATTGCTTTTTTTTTTAGATGTCTAATTGCATTTCAAATAACAAGCTTCCATTCTGCCTTCTGTATCCACACGGAGAAGCCTTGTCCCTTTACATGAGTTCCTTTTTGGACATTTTCAGCCAGTTAAAAAGAAATCTTGCTTTCATTTTCTAAATTGTCTCCTATTCAAGTTTATCTTTCCCTGCTCTTTCTATTCCTTCATGGTAGGATTTCTAGACTCAGCCTTCTGGGTAGCCATTTCCTGGATTGATTACAAGTTTTTCAAAATAACTCTGTTAATGAATGTGTAGTCTTCTAACCATATCACACACACAATACATGCACAAACATCTTTCACTTACTGCACAGTGCACATATAACACACGTACCGTGCAACACAGACACATACACATAACACACATACAGTGCAACACAGACACATGCACATATAACACACACACAGTGCAACACAGACACATGCACATATAACACACACACAGTGCAACACAGACACATGCACATAACACACACACAGTGCAACACAGACACATGCACATATAACACACACACAGTGCAACACAGACACATGCACATATAACACACACACAGTGCAACACAGATACATGCACATAACACACATACAGTGCAACACAGACACATACACATAACACACA
>NW_012109696.1:637676-723117 GCF_000951045.1 Mandrillus leucophaeus | reverse complement strand
TTGTTCCTGTGAAATGAAAAATCCACCTGTGCCTGGATGTTTTTTGTGGAAATATTAATAATAAATTCAATAATAATCTACTGAAAAACTGAATAATTAATTATTATAAATTATATAATAATTTAATTTCTTTAATGTATACCAGACTCTTCACATTTTCTATTTATTCTTCTGTTAGAATTGGTAAATTGTATTTGAGGAATTTGTTGATGTAATCCAGATTGCCACATTTTATGGAGTAAATTTGTTCGTAATATTCTTCTATCTTCTTAATGTTTGTAGGATCTGTAGTTATAGTTCATTTTTTCTTTCTTATTAGGTAGTTTGCATTTTATTCTTGTTCTATTTTACTAGAGATTTATCATTTCAAAACATAACTTTTGATCTTGTTGATTTTTAAAGATTTAAAACAAATTTACTGAAATTCTGCTCTGTTCTTTATTTGTAATTTTCTTCCTTTTTTTTTAATAAAGCATATAAAGTTACAAATTTCCCATTGTTTTCTTTTTCCATGATTTCCCCTCCCCCTCCCTCCGCCCCTTCCCCTCCTTTTCCTTTTTTTGATGGAGTCTTGCTCTGTCGCCTAGGCTGGAATGCAGTGATGCAATCTCGGTTCACTGCAGCCTCCGCCTCCAAGGTTCAAGCAATTCTCCTGCCTCAGCCTCCTGAGTAGCTGGGATTATAGGTGTCTGCCACCATGGCCGGCTAATTTTTGTATTTTTAGTAAAGACTGGGTTTCATCATGTTGGCCAGGCTGGTCTTGAACTCCTGACCTCAAGTGATCTGCCCGTCTTGCCCTCTCAAAGTGCTGGGATTACAGGCATGAGCCACCATGCCCGGCTTGTTTTCTGCTTCTAAGATTTCTTTTGAGAAGTCAGCTATTAATTTTTTTTTCTTTTTTTTCTCATTTGAAGGGAATATGTTATTTCTTTGGCTGATTTTAATATTTTCTTCTTGTCCTTGATTTTTAGAAAGCTGACATCAATGATATATCTAGGTGTGATTTTCTTTATATTTATCTTGCTTGAAGTTTGCTGAACTTCTTGAATGTGTGGGTTGATGTCTTTCATCAGTTTGGAATGCTTTTAGTCATGATCTCTTTGAATATTGCTTCTCATTCTCTCTCCTCCCTGGTAATGCAATTATATATTGTTTAGACATTTTGAATATATCCCATATTTCTCTTAATTTCTTAAAATCATTTTTTTCTTTTTAGTTTCTTTCGTTCAGTTTGGGTGTTTTTCTGTTGCATTGCTTTCCAGTTCACCAGTTTTATGTCCAATCTACTGTTAAAACTATACATTGCATTCTTAATTTTGGATATTATGATTTTAGTTCTATTGTTTATTTAAAAAATAATTCTAATTCTTATTTGCAAATTGCCATTATTTATTTTTATTGCCTGTCATTTCCTCTATTTTCTTGAATATGTTAATCATAATTACTTTAAAATAATTGTCTGTTGTATCTAGAATTTGGGTCACTTGAGAAACTAATTCTGTTGTTTGCTTTTAAAAACATTAAAGCACATTGAGCCTATGGTCTTATCTTTTCACAGATCTAATAATTTCTTATAAGCTGAATATTTTGTATAAAAGACTGTAGAGGTTCCAATGACATTATTGTCCATACGAAAGTGTTTTGTGTCTCTTCTCTGAGGCAGAGGAGGTTGATTCCCAAGGTCCAGCCATTACGAATTGGTGTAGTTTTGATCAGACTCAGCCTACCTCTGTTCTCAGGGCTTCATCTGAGAGCTTGGAAAGTCTTTGCATGCTGAGTTCTGAATGATTGTGGGTGATTCAGCTTTGCCTTAGAGAAGTTTAAGCTCAGCACTCACACTCCTGACCTCGTCTTCAGAATTTGGCAAAGGTCTTGATGGAGAGAATGGTTGGGTTGGATGCCCTACACGCGAATTTTGTCCTTCACAAACACTAAAGTCTTTGCTTTATTTTCTGTCTCCAGCACCAGCAGCCTCTTGCCAGTGGCTGAGCCTTGATACCCACATTTGTCTGGTGCCCCCTAAAGAGTGACTGCAGATCCTGGTGTGAATTCACTTTCAGCTTGTGCTGGATTTCTTTTCAGGTCCCTTCCCTGGGAAGCTTTTTGTTTCCTAGTCACAAATATTGACAGAAATTTTACTTTGCCTTTCAGGAACTTTTGGCCTAGCTCTTTAAAGGCCTCCACTCCCCTGACTACTCAGCTAAAAAAAAAAAAAAAGTCGGCAAATGTCTTGTGGGTTAAATCAGCTATGCATTGCAGGGCCCTCGCCTGAGATATGATTTGTCACCCTAGCCCTACGGCACCACCGAAAGCTTTTCTGATTTTCCTTCTTCCAACGGCATCTTCTACCTGACCCAAATCTGATCATTGGGCTTCTACCTATTTAACAGTATAGGAAGATGTTTCCAGGGAAGAATAAATGCCAACCATCATCTCCCTCTTACTGGCTTTTCTCTCTGAAGGTTTATTTAGGCCTTGTTGATTCCACATCTCTCCAATGCTTTGAAAATGATTTTTTATTCTTTTGTTTTGTTTTAGTTCCTGAGATCAGCAGCATTGACTGTGACCTACCACTTAGAAGTGGAAGTTTGGGGCACATGTTTTGACTTTCTTTTTCATAGTTTGATGATTTGATTCAACATCAGTACACTCTGTGCCCTATGGCAGGGGTCCACAAACCCCAGGCCAAGGACTGGTCTGGTATGGTCCGTGGCCTGTTAGAACCTGGGCCACACAGCAGGAGGCGAGAGGTGAGTGAGAAAGTGAAGTTTCATCCGTCTTTACAGCCACTCCCCATTGCTCACATTCCCACCTGAGCTCTGCCTCCTGCTAGATCAGCAGCAGCATTGGATTCTCACAGGAGCTTGAACCCTGTTGTGAACTGTGCATGCCAGGGATCTAGGCTGTGCGATCCTTATGAGAATCTAATGCCTGATGATCTGTCACTGCCTCCCATCACCCCCAGATGGGACCATCTAGCTGCAGGAAAACAAGCTCAGGGCTCCCACTGAATTCTACGTTATAGTGAGTTGTCTAATTATTTTATTATATATTAAATATAATAATATAAATAAAATGCACAATAAATGTAATGCACTTGAATCATCCTGAAACCATCACCCCTGCCCCCAGTCCATGTTAAATTATCGTCTACAAAACTGGTCCCTGGTTCCAAAAAGACTGGTGACTGCTACCCTATGGAATCACTCGGGATTTAACACTTTTACTTGCAAACGTTAGACGTTAGACGTTTTGCATCAGAGGCATCTTCAGTGGCCCCAGGCTGGAACATTTCCTCATTTAGCTGAGTAGTCCTTAAAAGAATGGAACCTGTGTAACTAACTTTGTTGCAATTATGATGGAATTCTCAAACTCTTGGACACTTATAGCTCAAATTTGGGGCATAATTTCTTAAAGATTCTCTATGCCATTGTAAAGTAATGGTGTGGCTACAGTATGCCCTCAGGGCAGTGTCCTCTGATTACTGCAACTCCTGGCATTTAGGAGTTTTTTCCTTTTTTTTTTTTTTTGAGACGGAGTCTCGCTCTGTTGCCCAGGCTGGAGTGCAGTGGCGCGATCTCAGCTCACTGCAAGCTCTGCCTCCCGGGTTTACGCCATTCTTCTGCCTCAGCCTCCTGAGTAGCTGGGACTACAGGCGCCGCCACCATGCCCGGCTAGTTTTTTTTTGTATTTTTTAGTAGAGACGGGGTTTCACCGTGTTAGCCAGGATGGTCTCGATCTCCTGACCTCGTGATCTGCCCGCCTCGGCCTCCCAAAGTGCTGGGATTACAGGCATGAGCCACCGCACCCGGCCGAGTTTTTTCCTTTTAAAGCATGAAGGTGAAGGAGGGCTTCAACTGGGAGTTTTGGGTTCTTGGTGTGTGTAACTTACTAAGATTGGTGAGGGATTAAGTATTAGGCTAGGGAAGGAAGAGAGGGAGTCAGATCCAAGTCTGCCCAAGCTTTCTATGTTGATCCAATCTTTCTATGTTGATCCAGTTTTCTTTTCCTTTAATTTTTTTTTCTGTCTTCAGGTGGATCGTTGAGGCACCAGCATATGACACTCTTAATTTTGGTTTCCACTGATAGATTGGATTGAAAAAATGTGGTACATGGAATTCTACGCAATCATAAAAAGAATGAGATTATGTCCTTTGTAAGGACTTGGTTGGAGCTGGAGGCCATTATCCTTAGCAAACTAACGCAGGAACAGAAAACCAAATACCGCATCTTCTCACTTGTAAGTGAGTGCTAAATGATGAGAACACATGGACACATGGGGGGAACAACACACACTGGGGCCTATCAGAGGGTGGAGAGTGGGAGGAGGGAGAGGATCAGGACAAATAACTAATGGGTACTAGGCTTAATACCTGGGTAAGGAAATAATCTGGACAACAAACCCCCATGACACAAGTTTACCTATGTAACAAACCTGCACTTGCACCCCTGAACTTAAAATAACAGTTAAAAAAATAAATAAAGGGTTTTTCTGTTTCAGTTATATGTCAAGAAGAGCTGCTCTCATTACCTGTGTCACAGGCAAATGAAAGCCTTGTTTGATTAGTTATGTAATCCAGGAAAACATGTAACTCATCATTTTCAGGAAGGTTGTCAGTGAAGAGAAGAGAAAGAGGGTAGAAGCTTCTTTCAGGATGGAAGAGAAGAAGACAGTTGGAGTAGGACAAGTCCCATTTGATGGTGTGTGGCCGCTACAGCAAGGTACAGTGAAGTGGCTCCTGTTTTGGAAATGAGGGAAGCTCTGATTCCCCTGAGAGAGAAAAATGTCAGGGTGGATGCTAATGGGATGCACCAGGTGGAGGGCGCCTGGGAAGCTTCCTCTGTGCTTGCACAGGCTCCTCAGATGGGAATTATTTCTCTGCTTCTGACATACTTGTCTTGGTGTAACTGATCCCGCATCTTAAAATCCCCTGCTCAGTTGGAAGCGAGTTCTCCTACCTTTGCGCTCCTGAAACACGTGAGAATATTAGTTGTTCCGAATGAGCTGTTAACTGTACTTGTGGGTGGTACAGTTTGGAGAGGGTAACGTGTTTGTTATGAGTATGGGCTCTGGACCCAACCTCCCTAGGCCCAAATCCCCATCTCTGCTTTTACTCGCTGAACCTAGGGCAAGTTAACTTTTCCCATCTGCAAAATGAACTAGATCTTGAAAGCAAAGTCAGTGCATTTTGTGAGGATAAAACAAGTCACTGCATTTAATGTGATTAATATGTACAAAGCACTTGGAGTACACCGAGTACTCACTAATGCTAGCTGCTACATTTCCTACTAGTGTAATTGAACTAATACACACAAACACTTAGTGTATTACACTTTAAATAAACGCTATTGTATGAACTTGATTGTAACTCTTTGGTGATAGAGACCATGTCTTCCTTGCAGCGAAGGGCACCATAGTGGCTAAACTTAGAGTTACTTTAGAAAAACCAGGTGTTAGGGTGCCTCCAAGAGCATTGCCAGTGGGAGGGAACAGCATCAAAGAGGGCTTCGCAGACGATAATTAAGCTTTCAGGTCCACGTAGGTCTTAACTACAAATTGTGACAGCGTAAGGGCTGAAGGTCTGAGAGTGTCTGTGCTCACTAAGAGGCTAGGGGTTTCAACTTTCCTGAAATAACTGCGAGAACTGCACAACACAGAGAGAACCTACAGGGAAAGAAAGGAAGGGGCCGGGAGCTTTGAGTCACAGTCAGGACCTGGGATGGGGATTGAAAACCAAAAGTGACTGTGATGACACGCTGCTCCAGCTGGCGGGCAAGGCTGGGAAGAGCCGGAACCCAGGCTTCCTGTCCCACCTCCATAGGACCCATCCCTGCTGCTCCATGCCCTGTGTGAGGATCCACCAGTGCAAATGGTCATCTCAGGTTCCTAGGAGTCAGCCCTCTTGTGAATCCTGCTGCAGATACAAACAAGGCTGGGATGTTGCTTGCGCATCAGTGGGGGGGGTTGTCTCAGGCAGAGGCCCTAAAGGATGGTGGTGACACGAGGCCAGACGGGAGAGCCTGGCTGTTTGCCTGAGAGTTCCAGCTTTGCCCCCAACAGCCATGAGACAGCTGTTCTCATGCCAAGAAAATGAATTTATACAGTGAGGTAAATCAAATTGTAAAGAACAATGTGATTAGAGAAAAAAAATAGTTTGTTATCTTGCAGTCCCCGGACATGATATATTCATGGCTCAGGACCTTTTAAACAAAGAAATAATAAGAAACCATTTAGAAAAACAAATAAACTGGCAAATGTTTGTGAAATATTTATAAGATGCAGAGCAATTTTCTATGCAAGAATTTATTAGCTAATTTTTTTTTTGTCCTGTGAAGGACTATTTTTGGAGACAATGAAATTGTTCTGGAAAATATTTAAATTGGTAAGGATTAAAAACAAAAGAAAACCAAGGCTTTAATTACTATTGTGATTTAGTTATGTTTTTTGGGGAAAAATTATGCAAAGCTATTTGTACTTTTAATCTTTTGTCAACATTTTCCCCATATTCATAACTTATCCAACTTATCAAACAAAGAAAAAAAATCAGATGTATGAGGGGAAGAGATCTGGCTCGGCTAAATTACTTGGTCTCTAATTCTGTGATGATGTGAGACCTTAGGAATCTCAGACTTGCTGTATTAATGAGTAAGTAAAAATCCTGGGTTTTAGAACATTTAAAGGAAATGGTGTTTATTCTCCCTTATTTGTCCCACTTTGCAGTGGAATTATTGCAATTTCAGGGCAATGTACTTGAACAGTGATGCTGGCAAAAGGGAATAAGACAGAGTAGAGAAGCCAGGATAGTCAATGATTAGAAAGTATTTTGCAGAGGGACCAGTTGAAGGAATGGGGTGCTTTACACAGAGAACAGAATACTGGGTGGGAAGCCATAGCCCAGCTCTCCAATGTGTGATGGTTTCAATGTCCTCCTTCTTTCTCTGTCCTCTTCCCAGGAGGGACTCTTGACCAGATGGGTGAGAGAGTGCAGAGCTTTGTGCATAGCAGTGCAGAAAAGTAGTGCAATAGGGTGTGGTCCAAACAACCAAGAAACAGGATTGCATATCATGTGGGTGCTTCATCTTGAGGAATCTGGAAATTCTAAAGCATCCTTCAATTTCCCAGAGGACCCGAGATGTCTGTCCTTTTTGAGATGGACAAGTTCCCCTGAGAGCTGTCTCACTGTGGTCTACAAAGGGGGCACAGCAAGATGGACTTGGGAGTTTCTGCAGCTCTGCTGGCCAAACTTCAGCCAGGGGGAAGCCCATGGAACCTTGCAGGCAGTCCCAGCCTCTTAGAGTGATTCCCTGGGAGCCTCCCAGACTTTTTAAAGGGTGGGTTTGAGGAGAAGAAAGACACATTGCTCCAAATTAGGCTGCCAGTTTCTCTGCTAGTTCTCTGCAACACTTTGCGCATTTCTAGGTCATCTCTTACTTACGCTGGAGATGCGTGATGGAGCTTGATCCTAATTAGCAGGGCTGGATCTGTGATGTTTTTATTAAGTTGGGTGACAAAGTGTTCAATACCTCTCTCTCTCTAGAATGATGATGCACTCATCAACCTGTCCAAGTTCTGTGGCTTTAGCCAAAATTCTTAAATAATAGGAAAAGTCCCATTTCACACCCTGTTCCATCAGGCTTTAACTGGTCACTGTACTGCTCCGTACAATCTGTTTATTTGTGTGAGTAAATAGAAGTGAGAGTCATTGAACTCAGGGGAGTATAGCACTCTATTGAGCCTTGAGTCTTAGCAGGTGGTACCTTGGTGGAGAAGTGATTTCATTCTTAGAACTTTTAAAGGAAGTTTGTGGGAGAGTCACCTCTTAAGTGGAGGTTGGGTTTGATCTCAAGGACTTTGTGTTTGAGTTTATAGGACTCTGCCTAAGCAAACATAGAGCTGTCTAGCCTAAGTGGTGTTCTTTGATGCACACTGGAGCTTTCTTGATCAGTTATTAAATGTAATTCATTGTTATAAATGTGTCCTTGACAAAAATGGGCGTTCTTTAATTTTTGAATATAGAACTCTCTATCCATCTGTTAGGGAAAGCTCGTCAATTGTGTTGTTCAACTATTCTTGCTGAATTTTTGGTCTGATTGATGTATCAATAATTGTCATAGCAATCCAATATGATGGTGAATTTATCAAACTTCTTTCTGCAGTTTTAACTCTTTTTGCTACATTTTGTGAGTGTTTTCATAGGTCCATACATTTGACAAAATTTCTTTTTGTCATTTCAATAAACTGAATCTTTTCAAATTAATGTAGTGATAATCTCTATCCCTAACTCTTCATATTGTCTTAGTGTCTCTTTTATCTAGTATCGATGCAGCTGTATTAGCTTTCTTTTTGTTGGTAGCCATTTATGTCTTTTATTTCTTAAAACATTGAACCATATAAAATTGGCAATATCCATCCTTTTTTGTCCTACAAAAATGACAATTTCATATGGCTGAACCAATGCCATCAAACTGCTTTTGAATGCCCCTATGCTTTAAGTGGGTCTCTTGTATATAATGTGTAAACCCTTCTTTCGATCTTTGTCTTTTAACTATGACTTTAGCCCATTTACATTTACTGTAACTACTCGTATAAAGGGATCCATTCTACCATATTAATTTATTATTTTTGTTTGCTCACTTTTCCACATTTTAAAAAATTGTGATTTTTTATTTCTTTGATAATAAGATAGAACTTTTGTGTGCCCTCATATTCACTGGTGTCATCTTCCCTACAAACATTGCCATCCTATTAATATTTTCTATCTTAGGGGTGGTGGCTAATGGAACTTTCTGTGATGATGGAAATGTTCTATAGCTGTGCTGTTCAATATAGCAGCCACGTAGGGCTATTAAACCCTTGAAATGTGGCTAGTGTGACAAAGGAACACATTTTAGAATTTTATTTAATTTTAATTAACTCAAATTTAAATTTAAATAGCCACATGAGGCTAGTAACTACCATATTGGATAGTGAAGATCTATCTTATTAATTCTGTGTATTTTGGGCATATTTATCTCTTCCTTGTCCTAATGACTAAATAAAGATAACAACAAACTTTGCCAATATATTTGATTATCTTTATTTCACACCACCATCATCACTTGCAATATCTCTTGGATCTGTTTCTTCAATTTAAGCACTTCATCTACAAACTTTTGTCATGTGGGCCTCTGGGTGACGGTATCTCTAAGGCCTTGTAAGTTTGGTGACCATCCTATTTAATGATGTTTTGGCTAGATCTAACAATCTGGGCTATTTAATATCTGCAAACACCAATCCAGTTTTTATTTTTGCATCCATTCTTGCTATTGAAAAGTCTGGTGTTACCTGAACTTGACCTATTACATATAATATGTTCTTCACTTCTGGCTGCTTTATAATTTTTCCTTTTGTATTTTCTATTATAAAACTTTATTAAAATGTGTTTAACTTATCACTCCTCTCTGGTACTGTATGAGATTTTTCAATGTAAACTATCGTATTTTATATAACATTCTAGAACATTTATATCTTATTTTTTCAAATACTTATGAGTCCTATTTTAATTTTCCTCTTTTCCTCCTGGAACTCCTTTTATTTGGATTTAGTGCATGTATTTCATTCCTCCATGTTGTTTTCATTTGTTTTTTTTTTTTTGTATTTATCAATTACAAAAGTTTTAATTTTTTTTCTTCTTTCTGGGATTGATATTCTTCCAATGCTCTGGTGTCCCAGTTTGCTATTGTGCTCCTCAGCTGCTTCCATTTGATATTTATTCTATTCATTTCATTTTTTAGTCAACTATAACCTTTTTCATACCAAATGTTTGCCTGTTTTCTATGGCATTCTTTTGGATTCATATTGCTAATATATCCCCTTATCTGTTTTCAAATGTTTATTAGTCTAATTATGAATTCTTGGTTGAATATTTCTGCTTCTGATGGAGGCTGTAATCTGAAGATTTTTCTGCTTAAAGTGTTATGCTCATCAACAATCTTTCTTTTTTCTTTTTTTTGTCCTGAGAGCACCTTGCCTTCTGGGTTATTGGCTACTGTGTCAAACATGCACATTGAGGAAGGCCTGACTCCACCACCTCAGCCCCAGTGAGTTCAAAGGACGGAGTGGATGAACTTTGTAGCAGAGACTTGGCACCAGAAAACACAGTCATGGTTAGTCCCCACCCTACAAAACCACTCCTCAGCTTGGGGCTTCACCCACTACGCTGCTGGGAGCAGCAGCGTTAGGGAGAAACACAGTGAGATTGGAATTCACCAGCCCCGGGGAAGATGCACAAGCTACCGCCTGAAGTGACCAGTCTCTACTTAATCTTTTCAGCTCTTCATGAGCACAGAAAATCTGGACCTCTCTGATGTGCCTTCTGTGGCCATCTGGACCAGGGGCCAGAGTTGCCACAGTTTTGGGTGCAGACATGATCTGAATGAAGAAAATGAGTGAAAATTGCAAACTGAGCTTCCCCCAGTGCCTTGCATAACGTCCCAGGTTGCTCTTGCCCCAGGCCGAATCCACCTCCCCATGAGTTTAAAATAGCATTGCCCCCTACCTCCATTTCATGGGGTTTTACCTCCAGAGTTCGCCGGCTTAATTTTGGCCAAAGAAGCCGGGCATCATGTTAGTTCAGCATTTGTTAGGAATCAGACTCCTCTATTCTATACGAATAATACATTTAAAAATTATCTAAGGAGAGATTCACTTGTTTGTATATAAATGAGTACTACAAAGTCTTTAATCTCAAACAGGTAAACATATTGAACATCAGTCTAAATCTAGGCTTAATTCAAAATTTATAATAATTTGGATGGAGTTGGAGATGTTTTATCATGTATCATACATTTCTTTTCAACAAAATTATTCAACAAAATGGAAAAATACTGCATTTCAATAAAATGAAAAAATATTTTCAACAAAAATGTTTATTTTCAACAAAAATAAAATGGCATATTGGCTGTGGTCCTTCCCAAGGTGATTTAGATGAGATAGTATGAAATGTTTTCCTTTCAGATAAAGTTAATGGGAAAATAACTCCCCCTAGGACTCTGACAGTAAGGACATAGAAGTCATTTTGAAATGCAATTACAGTTTGGATGTGGTTTTAGCTCCCGGCTGTCATTAGTGAGAGCTTAATTTTGGTCTCATGCAAATAATGCCGTGTCTATGAGATAATCGCCAAACATGAACTTTGCAGGGCAAGAAGCAGGGGTGTATTTCTATTTCTAAATTTAAGCCTTGACACAGTTAACTCAAGGAAATGATGAAGCGTGTATAAAAGATGACTTCAGAGAGTTGTGAAGAGATCGCCATTAAGAGAATTTATCACTCACTGAAGATTATCATTATTAAATTTCGAAAGATTTAAAAACACAAAGAAGAATCCCAGAAGCATACATATTCACGATTTAACAAATGTTAGCATTTGGGCACCTTTCCTGTATGTGATTGTTTTTACATTGTTTTGTATTTTTCTGTACTTAATGCTTTTCTAAAAATAGACACACAGAAAATTACAAAAGTAATCATGATCATGCATTCGGCGAATAATCTTTAGCACTGCTAAAAGGGACGAAATAATGGAAGCACACGGAGGCCTAGAAATCTGTCCTTCATTTGTGATGGATGTGTGTCCATCTGCTCATATCGAGACTGGGTCCATCTCAGTGGCCACCTAAGCACATAAAATGCACAACCTGGAAAGATTTTAACATAGAATCATATAATCCTAGTTTTGGAAGAGCTTTTAGACCGCCTAGTCCGACACTGTGATTTACAGATGAGGAGCCTGAAACTGAGAGATGAAATAACATTTAATAAGGTCTTATCGTTCAAGTAACACAGATTTGTTCCCTAGAAGTCATGCACTGAATAAATGGAAAATTATAGCTATAGGTCGGGCAAAAGCTCTGAGAAATGAGGACTGCCTGAGCATTTGTGTCATAAATGGGTACTTGGAGCTAATTTATTTCCTAAATAACAACAGCGAAACTGCTCTGCTGCAGGCCTGCAAATGCATGCCCCAGAGTCCAGAATGATTGTTGGCTGATGCCTCTCAACATTCTCTGCATGGAACTTTCTTGGAGTCAGACACATAGATTATGAACAGGTGGCAACTTCGCCTCCAGCACAAAGGAAGTGGTATGGGATAGTTGACTTGTTAGGGCACACACTTGATTACAAAAAGTTTTGTTTTGTTTTAAACTATGGGACTTTCAGATTCTTAAATGTGCCATGTGCAATGTTTCTCAAACTCAATTAAGGCACCCTTTCTCAGAATATGTTACAGGACAGTGTCCCATAGAACACAGGGTAGGAAACTCTTGCCTAAAGGTAAGAAAATGTCAGGATGAGAACAGTACAGGTTAAAAGAAGATTCTTATGTCTCTGCTGTAAAACAGACCCCCTTTTGGAGTGTGTTATGTGCACTCTATGGAGCATTGACTGTTCTGAAGAATGTTGTAAGGTAGATTCTCTCGTGGCCCCCAGTTACGGGTGAAGAAGCTGGACATGGAGGTAGTAAGGGACTCGTCAGTGGTAGCTGCTGCTAAGTGGCAGGTCAGGCTCAGTCTTGGAGCCCAAGCTTCTGAGTGCTGCCCTCTGTGTGTGGCCATTGTCTCTCAGCCCTGGCTCTCTGTTTCCATCTGTTCCCACGCCTTCACTCTCTGAGCTCTGGATTCTTGGCCTCATTTTAATCCCTCCAATGACCTGTGCAGCCTCCACCTCTGGGTCTTTGCATGTGGTGTTCCCTCTTCCCTTCTTTGCCAGTTAACAGCTACTCACCCTGAGACGTCAGCTCAATGTCACATTCTCAGAACACCTTTCCGGACCTGTCACACTATGCTTCTCTGTTGCCCAGGATCACACCCCTTCCCACAGGCCTTAGCATAGACAGATGAGGATGCCCCTTCTCTCCAGCAAAGGCAGGAGCAGGCCGGGCTTGCTGTCCATGTCTGTGTATGGTGCCCAGCAGAAGGCAGGGGCTCAACTCATACAGCAAAGATGAGGGTCCCTTCCCACTGGCTAGCCACTCATATTCACAAGAGTGGAAAAGATTGGATCACTCCCTATGTGGCTGATGACGTGCTTGCTCTGATCTTAGAAGAGTTAAAGCATAGTTAATATTGACTATGGTTTGTGGTCTCAAAGTCTGTCTCTCCAAAATGGAAAAGACCCACATACAAATTTCTAAAGTCTGCTTTTAAATAACAAAAGTCATGTCCCAAAGTACGAATGAACGTGTGACCTCTTTTGGACCCTTTCTGTCAGTGGTATTTTTGTATGTGTATTTTGATTAGCTGGCTCTTACATAGTAAGAAGGAAAACAGACACCACACCTCTCTTATTAATGCAGCTGACACATTTACCTCCCTGTATTAACAACTTTTAAAAGTCGCATTCTGAACGGAATGAAAGGGTCATCATTTAGCTTGGGCTCTAGTTACCATTATGTTATCTTTCTCCAGGGATCCAGTTACTGACCCACACCTCTCTGAGCATAGGAAATAATTATCGCTGACTCCCTACCTGCAGTGCTTGTGAGCAGCAATAAGAAAAGATGATGGGAAAGCAATTTGCAAATGCCAGATATTACATGAATGCTAAATTATTAATTGCTGCTGCTCACCTTGCCCCTTGTGAACTCTCTCTGACAATGGTAATTTTAAGATGGGAGTTTTTCTTACTATGCTTTATGAAAATCTCAAACTCAAAATCTAGCTTACAGGTATCTTTTGCATTTGCAAAGTGTTTTTACAGGATAGGGCTAGGTTTTTATCTTTTGCTCCCATGTCTTAGTCCGAACGACGAGGTTCTCAAGTTTCCATGTTCTGTGTCAGCTGTAAAACTTTTATCTGCCTGTCATTTCTGCGAAGACTCTCTCTGTCTCTCATTGCTAGTCACTGACCAATCCTGAAAGTTGAACAGAAAGTACGTTCATGATTTGTGCCGGTCTGATGTCTGCACCTACCACCGTGTGCACAGATCCAGGACTCCAAGCCGGGGGCTGCCAAGAGGAGCCTGGACCTGGGGAAGTGGAGGTGCCATCCTGGGAAACGGCACCTCTGGTGGAGGAGGGGGCGCCACGTCCAGCCTTGCTGAAGTTCTCCATGTCTTGGAGATGAGAAGCCTCACTTAGATGAGGACCTGGGTCAGTAACTGGATCCCTAGAGAAAGGTAGCACAATAGCAACTAGAGCCAGAGATAAATGACGACCCTTTCATTCTGTTCAGAATGCCATTTTTAAAAGCTGATAGAGGGGTTGGGCGCGGTGGCTCACGCCTGTAATCCCAGCACTGTGGGAGGCTGAGGTGGGCGGATCACCTGAGGTCAGGAGTTTGAGACCAGCCTGACCAACATGGAGAAACCCTGTCTCTACTAAAGATAGAAAAATCAGCCAGGCATGGCGGTGCACACCTGTAATCCCAGCTACTCGGGAGGCTGAGACACGAGAATCGCTTGAACCCTTGGAGGCAGAGGTTGCAGTGAGCTGAGATTGTGCCACTGCTCTCCATCCTGGGTGACAGAGTGAGACTCTATCTCAAAAAAAAAAAAAAAAAGAAAAAAAGAAAAAAAGAAAAAAGTCGTTGACAGAGGGAGGTAGATGTTTCGGCGTTAATGAGACAGGGACAGTGTTTGTTTTCCTTCTTACTATGTAAGCATCCACAAGTATTGTGGGGCGGGAATTTAATACCTGATGAATACTGGCTCCGGGTATCAGCAAGACCTCACGTTAGTCCCAGCCTGTTTACTCCTGCTCTTGGCTTCAGCCAAGCCCTGGACTCATGTGTTTCTGCTCAAGATGAGACGTGGTCTTCTCCTGCCATCTGTAGATGGTTCCTCCTGAGGACCTGGATCCTAGCACCATCCTTGGAAAAATGGTGACTTCCTGGCAGCAAGGCCAGCTGGTCCATTGTGAGTGAGGGAAGCCCGTTCACACCAGAATTTCTGTCTAGTAATGAGATCAAGCCAAAGACCCTTGAAACTGCAAGAAGCTTTGGCTAGGCCACAAGACTTTGGCAATCAGTGTTGAGCCTCTTCAGGGTTCAGTCTGCAAAAGGCAAGGAAGCAGAATAGCTCAATGTCAGATAAGGCTGGCGTCCTTGGTTAAGGCCCCGGGTTTTTGGCTGTGAAGTTGATAAGTATTTTATAAGGCATTGGACGGCCTGCTTGAAATGAGGTGTGCAAGGCGTCGAGATGTGCCCCAAACAGAAAATGTGCTCCACGGATGATGATTATTTCCAGGGGACTTCTGTTTGATCTCTTTTGGCCAGGTTTTGTGCCTGATGATTATATACCTGGAATCTCAGCAACTACCTGCCTGGCTCCTGGCCAAGCATGAGGACTTTGCCTGCACACAGATTATCCATGGAGTGAGACAGTTACGAGCAAGAATCCCGATTTTCCTGTTAGCAGCTGGGAGACCTCAGGCATGCTACTTAACCTCTCTGAACACTCATATCTCTAAAATGGAATTCACATGTCCGGCAGGTTGTGTCCAGGTTAATAATAAAGCTTTGGAAAAGCCTGGTGTGGTGTATGCCTCACAATTGGGAGCTACTGCTAGTAGGCTAAACACACGTGAGCAGAAATTGGCTGCAGGCCCTGTTGCAATCATGGTGGTTTGGGGCCTGTGTTAGTCCTTAGACTAGCATCCCAATATCGGAGGGTCTTCACCTTCTTCTGAGGTTTAGGCCACGAAATAAAATCAGATTTTCATGTTTGAGCAAACTGGGTGGCTGGTGTCTGCCCAGCTGCTCTGCAGGTGGACGCAGTGATGGAAGCAGGACTCAAAGGTCTATTTGGGCTTCAATGTTTAGCCTCTGTCTCTCGTTCAGCTTCACTGATGACAATGCTGCAGTTTTCAGCCCGTTCTGACTCTTGGGTGAATTTGTCAATTAGGTTCGAAGCTGTGAGATCGAGGTATAATTAATTAGCATTTTCCAGTAATTTCAGGGAAATCATAGGAGGATTCATATTATTGGAGGGGAATCTATTTTCTGTTATTTAAGGATCACGATGAGCCATTTTCTTGTAACTAACTAGAAGATTATAGACTCTAGCATGTGTGTACATGTGTGGATAGACTCTAACATATGTATATGTATTGGGTGGTGTGTGCGTATATATATGCTATGTGTGTATATATGTATGTGTGTATATATAGTACATACCTATGCAAACGATCTTGCTGAAAATTTGCCGATGGTACAACCAAATTGAGAAAAACAATATGAATAGTAATTAACAGCTTGTTAAATTTGAAATGCTTTTAAATTTATTTCAGCTGTTCAAGTAATAAAGTGACATGGTTCTACTCTGACATTTTAAGTCTTGATTAAACATTGTATGTACCTAATGTCATGTATGTCATTGTCACGTATGGGCCTCATGTTCTCCTGTTCCTCCTCTGTCCCCAGGTGCAGGGGTGCTAGAGCCAGCTGTGACCTCTGTTCCTAACTTCACACTCGTGAACATTAAGACAGTCGTTTAAAATCGGCCATGGCGAGAGTCTTCACACCATGGCAATCGGCAAAAGCTGCAAAATAGATCCTTCTCATCCCCAGGGGAGTCCACTGTGAAAACTCACCTGCCTACCCCTGTTTCTAACTTCCAGTATCTGGAAAGCCCAATTTCCATATGAAGGCTGTCACGTTAATGTGTAAAACCTTGAAATCTCTTTGAGGAAAGTGGTTGTGATCAGCAAGTGTCATCAGGTGCACTTGGGCGCCTTGGCTGGGCGCCTTGGCTGAGCGCCTTGGCTGAGGGCCAGGGGAGGCTGCTCTGTTCCCTGTGCTAGCACTGGCATGCCCCACCTGGCAATACCGGGAACCCATACATATGCCTAATCTTGTGTTTCACGGCTGCTCTGCTCTTCAGTCCAAATGGCAATGCAAAGAAAACATATTTTCTTACCTAATGAGAAGAGTTTTGCAAATAAGGCTGACATAACCTTAGATAGAGGGTCAGGCACAGGATCTGCCCAAGCACCTTCCCGTCTCTTTAGGTGGTGGAGCTGCAGCTGTAGATACAAGCTGTCTGCTAAGCAGACTATGAATGGAGCCTCCTCTAAGGGGGCCTGTCTGGGATGCAGGGACATTGTGGGAAGTGAATTTACCCATAGATACAGACACTTCTGCCTTTCTTTGACACCAGAATGTAGTAGTAAAATGCATTAGTTTAAGAAGGAATCCCCTAATGAGCTTAAAACACCTTTTATGATGCCCCATTGACTACATTACCATTGCTTGCAAGATTTCTTCTTCTTCTTTTTTTTATGGTTTTATTGAGTTATAATTTTCATACCATACAATTCATTCACTTTAAATGTACAATGATATTTAGTAATAGAAACTTGTGCAACTATCACCACCGTCAAGTTTCAGAACATTTTCATCACCCCAAAAACTTCCGCTTACTCATTTGCAGCCAATCCTGCTCCCACGGGCCACGACAGCCACGGACAGTGCCTCATCTTTCTGTCTATATTTTTTAATCTTTTCTAGACATTTTCATATAAATAGGATCATGCAATTTTACTGTTTGGTGACTGGCTTCTTCCACTTAGCCTAATGCCGTGAGGCTCATACGTGATGCTGCCTGTGTTTGTAGTTTGCCTCTTTTATGCTGAGTAGTAGTCCGTGGCACAAATGGACTACATTTTGCTAATTTTCCTATCGATAGAGATTTGGATGCTTTCCAGTTTGGGGCTGTCATGGATGTTGTTGTTATGAACATTTTTATAAAATTCTTTTTGTAGACATATGTTTTCTTTCTCTTGGGTAGCTAGGAGTGGAATGACTGGGTTATGTGGTAAGTATATGTTTAACCTTTTGAGAAACTGCCAAATTGTTTTTTCAAAGTGGCTGCCCCATTTTACATCCCCTCAGGCATGAGAAAAAGGGATCTAAGTTCTCCTTATCCTGAACTTGGTATTTTTAGTCTTTTTTTTTTTTTTTTCTTTTGAGATGGAGTCTCCTTCTGTCATCCAGGCTGGAGTGCAGTGGTGCTATCTTGGTTCACGGCAACCTCCGTCTCCCAAGTTCAAGTGATTCTCCTGCCTCAGCCTCCCGAGTAGCTGGGACTACAGGCGTGCACCACCATGTACTACTGATTTTTGCATTTTTAGTAGAGGTGGGGTTTTACCATGTTGGCCAGGCTGGTCTTGAACTCCTGACCTCAAGTGATCCACCCACCTGGGCCTCCCAAAGTGTTGGGATTACAGGCGTGAGCCATTGCGCCCAGCCTTTTTAGTCTTTTTGAGTATAGTCTTTCTAGTGGGTATTGTGAACCCCAAATATCTGAGACAGGTCTCAGTCTATTTAGGCAGTTTATTTTGCCATAGTTAAGGACACACACCCATGACACAGCCTCAGGAGGTCCTGATGACATGTGCCCAAGGTGATTGGGGCACAGCTTGGTTTTATATATTTTAGGGAGACATGAGCCATCAATCAATAGGTGTAAGATGTACATTGGTTCTGTCCGGAAAAGTGTGACAACTCGAAACGGGGGTAGGAGGGTGGGGGATGGTGGGTGGTGGGGGTGGTTCCAGGTCATAGGTAGGTAAGAGACAGACAGTTGCATTCTTTTGAGTTTCTGATTAGCCTTTCCAAATGAGGCAAGCAGATATTCATTTATCTCAGTGAGCAGAGGGACAACTTTGAGTTCCGTCTGTCCTTTGTCCACAGGGAAATTCCTTGTGAGGGAGGCATGTCATTTTTTTTTCTTTTATCTTAGCAGCTATCGTTTTTAGGAATGCAGTGGGAGGTAAGTTCGCCCTAAGCAGTTCCCAGCTTGACTTCTCCCTTTGGCTTAGTGCTTTTGGGGTCCCAAGATTTATTTTTCTTTTATAGTATATAGTAGTGGTCATTGTGGTTTTGATTTCCCTAATGACTAATGGCATGCATTATCTTTGGCAAAATGTTTATTCAAATCTTTTGCCCATTTAATAAATACTGCTTTAAGAAATTGAGTTATAATTTTTTTATCTCTTCTGGGTAAAAGTCCTTTATTAGGTGATTTACAAATACTCTCTTCCAGTTTGTGAATTTTTTTTTAAATCCACTCAAGTTCACACCTATTTTTTAATTCAGTAAAGTCTTTTTATTTTCTTATTGATATATTTTGAAGAGTAAATGCTTTTGATTTTGATAAAATCTAATTGATCACTTTTTTCTTTTATAGGTCACGCTTTGGTGTCATATGAGAAAACTCTGCCTAACTCAAGGTCAACATGATTTTCTTTTTTTTCTAGTTCTACAAAAAATCCTGGTGGGATTTTAATAGGGATTGCTTCACATTTATAAACCACTTTGGAGAATATTACTATAAAAACACTATTGAGACTTCTAAACCCTGAATATGATCTATTTCTTCATCTATTTATATGTTTAATTCTCCTCCACAATGTTTTGTAGTTCTCAATGTACAAGTCTTCCACTTCTTTTGTTAAATTTATTCCTAAGTATTTTATTATTTTTAGTGCTATTTTGAATGGGGTTGTTTTCTTAATTTCATTTTGGATTGTTGTGACTAGCAGATATAAATATGATGGATTTTTATATACTCTTGTGTCCTGTGATCTTGGTAAAATCACTTATTAATTCTTTTTTTTTTTTTTTTTTTTTTTTGAGACGGAGTCTTGCTGTGTCTCCCAGGCTGGAGTGCAGTGGCCGGATCTCAGCTCACTGCAAGCTCCGCCTCCCGGGTTCCCGTCATTCTCCTGCCTCAGCCTCCTGGGTAGCTGGGACTACAGGCGCCCGCTACCTTGCCCGGCTAGTTTTTTGTATTTTTAGTAGAGACGGGGTTTCACCGTGTTAGCCAGGATGGTCTCGATCTCCTGACCTCGTGATCCACCTGCCTCGGCCTCCCAAAGTACTGGGATTACAGGCATGAGCCACCGCACCTGGCCAAAATCACTTATTAATTCTAATAGCTTTTTTTTTTTTGAATATTTCTTGGAGTTTCCTACATAAAAGATCATCTTGTCTGAGTGTAAAGACAATTTTACTCCTTCCTTTCCAATATGATTGCATTTAATTCCTTTTCTCCCCATATTGGACTGGCCAGAATCTCCAGCAAGATACTGAATGCAGGCGGTGAAAGCCGACATCCTGGCCTTGTTCTTGGTCTTGGGGGGAAAGCATTCAGCCCTTTATAATTAAGAATCATGCTAGCTGTCAGCCTTGGTAGGTTCCCTTATTGGATTGATAAGGCTCCCCTATATTCCAAGTGTTTTGAGAGTTTGTATCATGGATGGTGTTGAATTTTGTCAAACAATTTTTCAGCATCTATTGATATGATCAGGTGATTTTTTAAAATTCTCTTAATATAGTTTGTTACATTCATCAATTTTCAGGTGTTCAACTCTTCTTGTATTCCTGAAATAAACCTCACGGGTCATAGTGGTCATACTGGATAGTCCTCTTTATATGTTGCTGAATTAGGTTTTACTATTTTGTTAAGGAATTTTGCATCTATGTTCATTTTCATCTAGTTCAAGTTATTTCCAGTTTCCCCTGTAATTTCTTTTTCTTTGGCCTATAGGATAATATACTAATTTATCTTGTCTTAAAATCTATTTTGTTTGATATTAGTATAGCATCTCCAGCTGTCTTATGGCCACTGTTCTCACAATATACAATTTTTTATCCTTTTACTTTCAACCTATTTGCACCTTTAAATGTAACTGGAATCTCTCATAGACAGTATTTGAATTGGGTCTTACTTGTCTTTCTGGCAATCTCTGTCTTTTAGTTGGTGCATTTAACCCATTGATGTGGTTGTACTTTTGTCTACCATTTTGCTGTTGTTTTTTTCTGTACGTCTCATCTGGTTTTTGGTCCTCTGAGCCTCCTTTACTACCTTCTTTTATGTTAAGCAAATAGGTTTACTGAACCTTTTTAATTTCTTAAATTTTTCATTGTTGTTGCTATTGAGCTCCAGGTATCCCAGCCATGTCTAGTCCATTGCTTGGCCGCTTCTGGCATCCATTGGGTTAAATTGAGATGCTTTTCACAGTTTTCTCTCCTACAGGATTTTCTCTCCCCTTCTCCCTCTTGTACATCTACAAAGTTTGACCATGTCTGTTGCCACGGGGCCAAGCTGAGAGAGGCTGTCAGCTCACAAGATGGCCTGAGCACCAGGGCTAACAGAGCACATGTCATCTCTGCGGGGCTCTTTTTCAGAGTCTTAAACAACCTCGCACCTTTCTTGGCTCCAGCGGTACCAGGGAATAGTCCTGTTTTTTAGGGGTCCAGGTGGCTCCTCACAGCCCCCTTGCATAGATGAACCCCAGTGGATGCAGCAGCTTCTCGAGCTGAAAGCTGCTTCTGAGAATGGGGAATCTCAACTTGCTTTGCTGCCTCTGGGTGGCTGGGATCCTGGCTCGTTTTCCAGCTCTCTGTGGTGCCCTCCGATGACACACTGGGACAGGTTTCTTGCTGTGCCAGATTTGGCTTCATTGGAGTCTGTGCTCTCCCATCCGTTACGCCTCTTCTCACCTCCATGCTGTCCTCAGCTCGCCTGGACATTGCTGGGTATGTTTGTAGAGTCTGCCACTCAGGGACCTCCAGACATAGGTGAGAGTCAGTTCTTTATTTCCAAACCCATGTCCATCCTCCTGAGCTATCTGTGTGTCTGTGTGTGCATTATTTGTGTGTTTGTGCATCACACAAAGTAATGAGATGTTTAGAAGCAACCGCAAAAAGGAACAAACTGTCTTGCTCATTTTATTCCCTCCCAACTCTCTTCTTCCCCATTCCAGCCTGTTTTTATGTATAATCTTCTAGTGGGGTTGGGAGGTGTGGAGGGAAAGCACATTGCAAATTCTTGTCAATTTTCTCTAACTAGGAGGGTCTCATGCTTGTGTCGGTGCCACAAGCTGAAGGCCACCAAGAGGATATCCAAAGGTTAACAAGCTGGATTTATTACTCGTTTTGGCAAGAAAGAACACACACGGTGAAGAACAACGAGGAGTCTCAGTAGGAGAAGGAGGTATAGGATTTGGGCTTCGGTTGGGTGATTGGGAGAGTATGTAAGGCAACAGGTGTTTGCAGTGGATTGGATGCTGTCAGAAAGCAGGGAAGATCCTACAATTCTGTCTCCCCATGTATCTTAGTCTCATCTGTAGGGAGGGCAGGCTGCGGTGAAGATAAGGCTGCAGGGGGTAAGAAGCAGCTGTCACTCACTGTAATCAGGAGGGTGTTTGGTATTCCGTGGGTGGTACAGCGACCTTGTTTTTGTCTGTGCTTAGACAAAATTATGAAGCGCCTTGCTTTGTCTCACTTACTCCTGCTCTTGGAGTAAGCTTGCCGGGGGGACTGTTCTGTGAGAATGTTTATGCCCAAGAGAAAAATAACCTGACCCCCCTGTGAGTGTTAGGAGCTGCTTTAATTTCTTCCTTCCTCACCTGGCGACCTCCTTACTGAACCCAGTGGTTTCTCATGTGTTTGTCCTTGACTCTGTGTCAGTGACACAAGCTGAAGGCCACCAAGAGGATATCTGAAGGTTAACAAGCTGGGTTTATTACTCATTTTGGCAAGAAAGAACATACACAGTGAAGAACAACGAGGCGTCTCAGTAGGAGAAGGAGGTATAGGATTTGGGCTTTGGTTGGGTGATTGGGAGAGGGTGAAATGCAGCAGGTGTTTGCTGTGGATTGGATGCTGTCAGAAAGCAGGGAAGGTCCTGTGATCACATCTCGCCATGTGTCTGTGTGTGCACGTGTGATTGTGTGCATACATGCGTGTCTATGAGGCGGAAAGGGGAAAGGAAAGTTGAACTCGTTTCAGGCCTCATGTAAACAACCAGAAGTTAAAACTTTGCATCTCACCCCACTCCACTTGTATCTGATCACTGTTTAATGGCAGGCGGCTCTGGACAGAGCCAATTTTCCTCTGAGTCATCCTCACAAATCTTGTTTTCTTTATTCGCTCATCACCTCCCTCCCTCTTCTGCCTGATGTTGCCGGCCCCCTTGTGGAATAATCTCAACAGCATGGACTATTTTTTTTTTTCGCTGTTTTGCTGCATCTCTATTTAGAGTCACTGATTTGTTCCAAAGTTACTTGAAGAATCATCTGTGATGGATGGTCCTATAAGGGCATGGCTCGTCAGTTTTTCTGGAAGCAATTTAAAGCCCAGAAATGTATTAGGGCTCAAGCATTGCAATAAAGCCCAGAACTGAACTTCCTGTGTGGGAACTGCAGGATTATATGAGAAATAAAACAAGCAAACAAAAAAACAACCCAAAGACAAAACAAACAAACAAACAAGAAACCCAAAGACAAAACAAACAAAAAAACAGGGGAAAAAAGGTGATATGAGGAAGGATCACTGGGAGGTGCTATTTCTCCACTGAGGCTAATGGGGCTGAGCAGTGGGCTGTGAGCTTTGTTTCACTTCTCTCCTCTGTATTCCTAAGTGTGCTGCGTGGCTTGCAGTCTGTGGAGAATTGTCGCAGCTCTTCCTGGGAGGTTATCACTGTGGGTTCTTTCCAGTCACACCTTGCTCCAAATGACTTAGCTGATGTCTTCCTCTCAGAAGTGCGCCTGACTAACCCTTTTCTTCTATGATTTAATTTGGAAGGGAGCTGCTTTTTTCCCCTTCCTTTTTGCATTTATTCAGGTACTATGACAGCTTTGGTGCCCTCCGATGACACACTGGGACAGGTTTCTTGCTGTGCCAGATTTGGCTTCATTGGAGTCTGTGCTCTCCCATCCGTTACGCCTCTTCTCACCTCCATGCTGTCCTCAGCTCGCCTGGACATTGCTGGGTATGTTTGTAGAGTCTGCCACTCAGGGACCTCCAGACATAGGTGAGAGTCAGTTCTTTATTTCCAAACCCATGTCCATCCTCCTGAGCTATCTGTGTGTCTGTGTGTGCATTATTTGTGTGTTTGTGCATCACACAAAGTAATGAGATGTTTAGAAGCAACCGCAAAAAGGAACAAACTGTCTTGCTCATTTTATTCCCTCCCAACTCTCTTCTTCCCCATTCCAGCCTGTTTTTATGTATAATCTTCTAGTGGGGTTGGGAGGTGTGGAGGGAAAGCACATTGCAAATTCTTGTCAATTTTCTCTAACTAGGAGGGTCTCATGCTTGTGTCGGTGCCACAAGCTGAAGGCCACCAAGAGGATATCCAAAGGTTAACAAGCTGGATTTATTACTCGTTTTGGCAAGAAAGAACACACACGGTGAAGAACAACGAGGAGTCTCAGTAGGAGAAGGAGGTATAGGATTTGGGCTTCGGTTGGGTGATTGGGAGAGTATGTAAGGCAACAGGTGTTTGCAGTGGATTGGATGCTGTCAGAAAGCAGGGAAGATCCTACAATTCTGTCTCCCCATGTATCTTAGTCTCATCTGTAGGGAGGGCAGGCTGCGGTGAAGATAAGGCTGCAGGGGGTAAGAAGCAGCTGTCACTCACTGTAATCAGGAGGGTGTTTGGTATTCCGTGGGTGGTACAGCGACCTTGTTTTTGTCTGTGCTTAGACAAAATTATGAAGCGCCTTGCTTTGTCTCACTTACTCCTGCTCTTGGAGTAAGCTTGCCGGGGGGACTGTTCTGTGAGAATGTTTATGCCCAAGAGAAAAATAACCTGACCCCCCTGTGAGTGTTAGGAGCTGCTTTAATTTCTTCCTTCCTCACCTGGCGACCTCCTTACTGAACCCAGTGGTTTCTCATGTGTTTGTCCTTGACTCTGTGTCAGTGACACAAGCTGAAGGCCACCAAGAGGATATCTGAAGGTTAACAAGCTGGGTTTATTACTCATTTTGGCAAGAAAGAACATACACAGTGAAGAACAACGAGGCGTCTCAGTAGGAGAAGGAGGTATAGGATTTGGGCTTTGGTTGGGTGATTGGGAGAGGGTGAAATGCAGCAGGTGTTTGCTGTGGATTGGATGCTGTCAGAAAGCAGGGAAGGTCCTGTGATCACATCTCGCCATGTGTCTGTGTGTGCACGTGTGATTGTGTGCATACATGCGTGTCTATGAGGCGGAAAGGGGAAAGGAAAGTTGAACTCGTTTCAGGCCTCATGTAAACAACCAGAAGGTAAAACTTTGCATCTCACCCCACTCCACTTGTATCTGATCACTGTTTAATGGCAGGCGGCTCTGGACAGAGCCAATTTTCCTCTGAGTCATCCTCACAAATCTTGTTTTCTTTATTCGCTCATCACCTCCCTCCCTCTTCTGCCTGATGTTGCCGGCCCCCTTGTGGAATAATCTCAACAGCATGGACTATTTTTTTTTTTTTCGCTGTTTTGCTGCATCTCTATTTAGAGTCACTGATTTGTTCCAAAGTTACTTGAAGAATCATCTGTGATGGATGGTCCTATAAGGGCATGGCTCGTCAGTTTTTCTGGAAGCAATTTAAAGCCCAGAAATGTATTAGGGCTCAAGCATTGCAATAAAGCCCAGAACTGAACTTCCTGTGTGGGAACTGCAGGATTATATGAGAAATAAAACAAGCAAACAAAAAAACAACCCAAAGACAAAACAAACAAACAAACAAGAAACCCAAAGACAAAACAAACAAAAAAACAGGGGAAAAAAGGTGATATGAGGAAGGATCACTGGGAGGTGCTATTTCTCCACTGAGGCTAATGGGGCTGAGCAGTGGGCTGTGAGCTTTGTTTCACTTCTCTCCTCTGTATTCCTAAGTGTGCTGCGTGGCTTGCAGTCTGTGGAGAATTGTCGCAGCTCTTCCTGGGAGGTTATCACTGTGGGTTCTTTCCAGTCACACCTTGCTCCAAATGACTTAGCTGATGTCTTCCTCTCAGAAGTGCGCCTGACTAACCCTTTTCTTCTATGATTTAATTTGGAAGGGAGCTGCTTTTTTCCCCTTCCTTTTTGCATTTATTCAGGTACTATGACAGCTTACAGTTGACAAAGGTTGCATTTTCTGATGGAGAGTGGTATAAGCGAGGTTGAAATTTTGGGTTAGATCTATATTCCTCTCTTAAGAATGTCAAACTTAAAACAGTTTTCAAATATACTGTGTGACAGAGACATTTATTGCTCAGTGAAAATCCATGTGAGACCCACATTTCCCAGAGCCTTGGGGTGAGGCAGGGCCATGTGGCAAGCTCTGGAGAGTGGGACAAGGTCCTCAGCATGACTGTTGGACTTCTAAAGCATTTAAGAAAAGGGGAATGGCCCTTTAGTTCTCCCTTCACTGATGCAGTGACCTGGAAACCATGCAATCCAAATGGTGCAGCCATAAGGAGCAATTCACCCAGGTCTCCAAGTCGCTTCTCAAAGCTGAGAGTCCTTAGATAGTGGCTGAAACCACAGAAGACTGGTGGGGTGGGTAGGGGTGTCAAATGGAGCTTTATGCAAAGTCACTGAGATCTCAGGGTTGGTTTGTTACTACAGCATAACACATTCTGATTAATACACAAAATATTTAAATGCTAGAAACTACTACATTTGCAATAACTAAGAAATAAACTAATGCATTACTAAAAGAGGCAATTAACAATTTAATGGCCCTTAAAAAGTTGGAATCGTGATGCTTAGGAAATGGAACTTGTGGAGTTTCTGTGAAGGGGCCTTTTGAGAGAATGAAGAGCTAGCAGTTGGTGGCATTGTTTGACTTCACATCAAATGTCTTCCTTTCTGTTACCTTCATACAGGCTCTGAGCATAACTAGAGTCATTTAAACATTTTCACTCATAAATAGAAAAAGTTCTATTTTTTGGAAAGAATGACCGAAAGGAAAAGGGAGGCATTTATCATGAAAGTGTGAGAAAATGATTGCCTTAGGTGGAAGTACCTGGGCTGTGAGCAGCAATGCATGAGAGAAGGGAAAAGCTCTGTGTATTCACGATTCTAAGAGCCTAGAGGAAAAGCTCTTACTGCTGATTCTTGCAAGAGCCAGGAGAGGTTGAACTTTAAATCAGACAATTCCTAACTGTGGCCTCTAGAGGTCGCCACCATCCCACGACAGCTTGGTGGTTGAGCGGTGCGTAATCAGCGAGGAAGACTGTAGGGGCGCCTGTTCGAGTGTAAAGAACATAAGAAACTTCAGTTGTTTTTGCATCCTGGAAATGATTTTCATATGTAGCAGTTTTAAAAATTAATGTTAGAGAATGCAGTTAAAATTCTCTCCTAAAGTTAGATATTTCTTAATAAAATCCAAATGTTTGCAGAAGTACATGTTAAACAAAACAAATCAGGAGGTGACTGTATGATACAAAAAATAATTCCCATTAGAGTTTCTTTAAATGCTAAGCATTCTACTTCATTTCATCAATTTAGAATAATTTATTTATGGCAACATTTTAGAAGTAGATTTAATAAAGAAAAGTGTACTAGCATAGTTTAATCTGATTTAACTCAATATCAAGTTTCCTGAACTCTATAGACTATACACAGCCATAAAATAACCAGAACTATTCCTTGGGTGACTTCCCAGAGGCACATTTTATTAATAGTCTTTTGGGCGATTTTCTTGCTCATCATGAAACCATAGTAGGTGCTAAGTACCTCCTCATTAATTTTTTGTTTTTCAAAATTTCCTTGAAAAATCATGGAGTTAAACAGAATATGCATACACACACTATTTTTAAAGTATTTTGCTTTTTCCAAACAGTGGAAAACATTCAAAGTGTGTTTCTGGGGTAATAGCAGCTTTTCACAAAGTTTTTAAGAACCTGAGAACTGAAGAGATGACGTTTTAGCATTTATTCACTTTGTCCCTCAAAGCACAGGATAATTATTTAGAGCTGCTTGTTTGCCTCTTTTTAGACATCTCATTAGGATTCAGACTGTTTCTTGCACAGGGAAGAACTCAGCCTGAGGAAAACATGATGTAGAATGCATTGGGAAGATTCCAGTAAGATCAAGGGGAAGGGGCTTGGAGATGGAAAATGGGCCAGGACTTTCCTCTGTGCCCCACTTCTGCCTTGCAACCCTGTCGTTAACACGGGGATGGTGACCACTATAAGCACAGCTGCGTTTGTTTCAAGACATAAAATGCAGACTACTCTGCTTGGTGTGAAGGCGCCACAGGCCAGCAGACTGACCCAGGCTCTGGAGGGAAGTTGTGCATCCTGTCTGTTGCACACGACGATGCGATGGCCACAGTGATGCTCCCACCCCTGTCTGTTAGGTGGGAGCAGAGCCAGGAGCTGGGCGACGGAACCCGTGGTTTCTGGAACAGGAGAGCTGCTACTTCACAGCGTGTAGGTGCATAGTCTAACCTCTCACAGTTGCCTTCGCTAGCAGCAGAGCAAGGGAGGACCAGGTGAATAGTGTGGTGATTACAAATGCAGCTCAATGCTTTCAGTTGTGGCACCAAATACATTCTAATATTTAAAAGGACCTGTGAATTGTAAGAGCTGGAAACTAATTGAAGATGAACAGTGCACCCTGGTGACGGACTCATTCCCCTAGTCTGGTGTTGAGGACATACTATGCTGTTAGTGCTTACCATGTAGGAGGTCAACACACTGAAGGAAATTCAGCCACTTTCTCATTCGTAACTGCACAATAATGGCCTCCATTATGCTTTTTGGAGGACCCCCTTTTCGGACCACAGCTAATGGGGCTTCTATCTGTCACCCAGGTGTCCCGTGGCCAGAGAGTCACTGCCCTGGAGGTTTCTATCAGCATGGCTGGCTCAGCCGGTTCCCTGCCTGGGTAGCTCCTTTCTGTCACCTCTGCCGGTTCTCCAGCTTGCTTCTGACTTTGTCAGTCACTCTGAAAGTGGGTCTGCAAAGCAGTTTCTTCTTCCGCCACCGCTCCCCGTCCCACAGGCTGGTATGAAACCCCGGCTGCTTTCCCTAGAGATCCCAGCAAACCAAACCAAACCTCTGTGAGGATCCCTGACCCGGGTCTGTGAGGCCTGGGTGAGGGAGGACCCGAGGCAGGACACACTCCACCGCTCGGCCGCCCCTCCTGTGCAGGCCCCTCACCTTGTGTATGCTGCTCCGAGTCCAAGGCTCCCAGTCAGCCGTCTCCGGGTGCCTTAGACCTTGGGGGATCCAGAGTGGGGGGGCCTGGGAACCTTTCCCTTGACTCTGCTCAGCCGATGCTTTCCACCCGCACGGCGGCAGCACCACTGTGACCCAAGTGTCCCTCGGGGAGACCTGCTGTGGTTCCCGCTTCCCCTCCCACAGGGCTGACCCGTGCACCTCTTTCATTTGTCGTGGCTTTCTGCCGTTGCTCACCCTCCCTGTTTGCTGCTCCGCCCCCTCCATCACGGATGACCAATCTCCTGTATGGAGTTCTCTCTGTTGTTCAAGTGGCCCAACTGTTTTCCTGGCCAGATCCTCAAGGACACAGTTGTCTCCTTCCTGCACTGACTCTTTCGTTTTCTTCTATTCCATTTTGTCCACAAATATTCCTCTATCTTCCAGAAGTAGGTGATTCTGACACCTAAGCCTCGCGGCTGTTTCCATTCCTCTAAGGAACGCAGTCCTGACAGCATCCTTATCCCCCAGGGGATCAGGACTTCCTGAGTTGTGGAGAACTGTTTCTGTACCTTGTTGTGGATGATTAGACAACAGTTTGTTTTACCTAATCCAAGTGTCTCCAAAAGTCCTTAGGTTCTTTTAAAATGAATACATTTTTACACTTTGGGTTACAATCTGAAGATTAACGCCAGTGTAATATATGATTAGTTTAGAAATCTCCCTTTGTAGTACATGAAAAAAAAAAAGCAATGAGTTTTATGATTAAAGTTAATGTATTAGCCTCTATATACCTTGAGAGGTGTTGGTTAAGCACATTTGAGCTGCATTGATTCTGGTTTTGTTTTCAGGCATTCCAGAGTTTCCGTTTATTGGACATCCTATGTCTGTTTTCTGTTTATCTTATAAATCTAAATCTTTTTCCTCTGATAGGAAATGTTTCCTGCATTCTGGGTGATTTTATGCAGCTTGTCTGAGGAAGTACTAATTCTGTTAACTCCCCAGTGTTGATTCTTCTTTTATTCTGTGCACCGTGGGCTTACATCCTGGGTGGTATCACTCTGTGCTGCAACTTCTCGGCATAAACAAAGCTCTTTTTCTTGCTGTCATCTGGCCCCGGCTCTTTTTAGATTTTCTGTTTCATGGAGCTCACCTGAACGTCTCCAGCCTCAACAGCTTCCAATGGCCCTGCGAGTTGATGTTCCTGAGCTCCTATACAATTCCGGCTATATTTCTGTGTTTTTAAGGACTTTAAAATAAACATATATGCCACCTACTGTATGATTCCAACTACATGACATTCTGGAAAAGGCAAAACTATGAAGCTGGAAAAAAGACATCAGTGGTTGCCAGGACCTGAGGGGAGGGAGGGATGAACGGGCAGAGCCCCGAGGAATTTCAGGACAGTGAAACTGTATGATACTGTAATCGTGTGTATCCATGTCATTCTGCACTTGTCCAAATGACAGAATGTATAATTCCAATTGTGAATCCTGGTGTAAACTGTGGATGTGGGTGATTAGGATGCATCACTGTGGGTCCACCAGCTGTCATGACTGTACTGATCTGGTGTAAGGTGTTGATAGTGGGAGAGGCTGGGTGGGTGCGGGGTACAGGTATATGAGAACTCTCTGTACCTTCTGCCCAATTGTGCTGCAAACCTAGAACTGCTCTGAAAAATAAAGTCTGTTAAAAGTATGTACATATGCATGCAACAATTCTCTATGCAATTAAAAACAGTATTTTTTTGTGTGTAGACTTTAGGATAAACCATAAATGCCATTTTCTCCTTTAAGTGACCCCTGACAGTTTCCTCCCTAGCAGGAGCCACTATTAACAATCCTGCCTGTTTCTCTCTAGATCCTTTTCTGTGCCTTCATGTGCACTTACACGCACACTCACACACACTCACGCATGCTGTCACACACACAGACACGCGAACACATCCATACATACTCACACACACAACTGTCAAATGTAAACGCGATTCTACTTTACATGTTCCACAGCCCTTCATGGTTTTTCTAACAATCTTCAAAACCTTAACATATCAGAACCTACTATCAGAATTCGTTCTTTTTCACTGGTTCGTAATGTTACTCATTTCCCTCTTGGGTTGTTTTCATCTTCTTGAGTAGTTGGCGATTTTTAAACACATACCCTGAATATCAATCTTTAGCCTACGGTATATGTTGCAAATATTTTCTCTCATTTTTTCTCATTTCCCCTTTTTTATGGTGTTCTTTGGTCACAGGCGTGTTTTAAATGTTCAGGTAGTGTTTCCTTTGACTTCTGAATTTTATGACTAGCTGGGAGAATCCTTCCCCATCATAAGATTATGAAGTTATTTTGATATTTTATTCCATTCTTTCAAAATCACTGGGAATTTACTTTTGGCCATGGTATATCTAATTTTGTTTCTCCTTAATGGATGGCCATTTACTTGAAAACCATTGAATACATGGAGGAAATCATTTTTCTACACTGATTTAAAAATGCCACCTTAGTGATATGTCTAGATTTTCTGTTCCGTTCTATTGATTTATTTGTCCTTTCCTCCATAAACACATTATGTTAATTTCTATAACAAGACAATATGTTTTGATGTCTGGCCTATTTCCCTTAATTGTGTGTTTTAAATCAGAATTTTATTAGTTTTTTTGCATTTATTTACTCCACCGGATGAATGTGGGAATCAGTGTGTCAGGTTCTAAAAACATACTGTTGTAATTTTGATGAGGATTGCATTGAATATGCAGACCAAGTTTGGGAAACTTGGGAACCTTCACAGGTATTTGAATACAGTTCTTGCACATTGCTTGTCAGATGCATGTCTAGGCTTTCTGTTCCTCTCGTTACTGTGACTGGAATCTTTTTTTCCCCCTATTGTACTTTCTACTTGCTGTAACTAGTACCTATATAGAAAATTGAGTCAGTGTAATTCATGTGAGTGGCTGTAACAGTCTTAAAGTTTCAGTGCTTTAACACCTGGCAATTTTATTTCTTGCTGATGGACAAGTTGCTGTAAGCTGGGTCACTTTCCTCTCAGTAATGCCTTAGCACTCCGGTTCTTTCCACGGCAACCATGCAGAGTAGAGAATGTCTGGACTCTCTTAAGATTGCTGCCTGCATGCTGGCCTTCCCTTGCTGAATGCATCTCTTTCTTGTGATGGTTTTCCAAGTGGAGCTTTCACAGCGCATGCTACTAACCTCTGCTCTTCTCCAGAATGACAAGAGCCTCTGGCGTGTGACCTGTGCTCCAAGAAATAAAAGGCAAGAGTTTCACTAAATATTTTGCTGCAAGATAGTGTTGATCCAATTTTCTAGTCTTAAATATCATTTTTCTTACCTCTTGACATCCAGCTGCTAGAATAATGCTATGTGGTTTAGGTTTTATTATTTTTTAAAAAATCAAATACCTTGTTTCCAGTCACTAAGTTCTTATTAGGGTAATTAACGTAGGCTGATGTCACAGACAACCCACAGATCTCATCATTGGAGCAATTCTTTCTCATGTCATAGGCCCCTAATGGATTTGCTCTGATTTTGAAGGTGTTTTACCTTTGTCTTTTCTAGGAAGTTGGGGAAGAGCAAGGCGAAGGAGTAGTATCTTGTATCCGTCAGCATCGTCGATCCAAGGCTTTCTTGTGAATTCGTTTTTACCACATTTGAAGTGTGATGCCCAGAATGGAACTCGGAGCTGCTGGCACTCACATCCATCTTTGGAGGCTCTGGACATAATCAATGGAGCAGGCAGAAGAGCTGCAGCCCCAAGCCTGCTCGTCGGTGAGCCTGGAATTGCTATGCTCTTAGTATCATGTGTTCCAACTATGAATGCTTTCAGCAGCTTTTCCCACTGGCCACTTGGTCATATCCGTACCCAGACTGAACCAGTTCCTGACCCCAGGCCCTCCCCACCATGCCCATCCTACTGGGGTGGCCCTGACTGCGGCTGCCTCTTGGGGTCACACCCTCCTGCCTGTATAACCCTAACTTTGGAGCCTGCGGGTCCTGCCTGAGCTGCTCTTGCCCTTTGGAAACCAAAGATTGAGCATTGTTGCCTGAGTGTATTTTTGGTTATGACTTTCTCTTTTCTCCACAGAAAGGCATCTCTCTGCAGGGGTTGAGCTTTCTCTGAGCTCAGCGGCTGCTCTTGGCCTTCTTTCTCCAGTTCCTGTCCTCCTCTACCAGCCTTGAGACCGCGGTGTGGAGTTATGTCCCCTCTGTTTTGTCTGGCTGCTTCTGTCTGGGACGATGGAATCCTCATTAAATGGGAAATGTTTATGGAGGAGGGAGATGGGGAAGTCATTCACTCCTGTTAACATTTCAGCTCAAGTTAGCTTATTCATATGAATGACACAAAGTCATAAATTGCTCCTAATCAAATCTGTGCACACAGTAAAGCCTCTTTTATGCAATGAGTGTTTACTTAATTGAATGTTACATATAAACGAAGGTTACTTCTTCAAGGGACAAACATGTAAGGGATTTCAATGGAAAATTCTGAAAATGAGCCCCTGAAGGAAGGAAGATGGGAGGTGAAAGACGCTGAAAGAGAACAGAATGGGGCCACGATGCTCCGGGAGAGCACCGTGGGAATCCCAGTTGCTCTTGCGTTTCACTTCCAAAGGCAAAACGAGGATGATGAATTGCTTTCTGAGAATCCATTCCTCTTGCAGGGACTTTTGGCCAGAGACTTGTCCATAATGGGTTCTGCATCATGTCAGAGCCCTAAACCATAACTAAACACCATTGCATTTATTAGAGTCCTCATGGTGTTACCTTAGATTCTTCCCTACAAGGGCAAACCCCCCAGTATTGATGTCAATGCTCCATCGGATTCTCCTGGTGTCAGACGGAAACGTGAGGCTGGATCTGCTGAGTAACCTTCCACTCCTGTGTATCACAGAGGCCCTCTGTAAGCCCCACCCACAGGGGAGCCAGACCTCTGCACCACAGATCCCATAGAGAGACTGAAATGAATGCTGACTCTCAGGAGGTGATGACAGGACTCATTTTCTTGTCATTTTTTTCAGAGCCCCAGAAGTTTGCAATGATAAAAACAAGAGCATTTCATGGGAAACAGCATGCAAAAGCCCATGCATGCTGTCTATTTTTATATAAATCAGCAGAAGATAAAGAGCTTGTCTTGATTCATGCTGTTCCTCCAGGGAATGTTTTGAAAAAAGGCAAAAAAAATCAGTGAGAAGAGCGACGCCTATAAATACAGTCGGAAAGGAAAATAAAAACAGCCCACTAAACGCTGAGTTTGACAAAAACCTAACAAAACCAAGGAACATTTTTATATTTTTTCCTTTCAGTTTTACTTTTGATCATGTTTCTTCCTGAGGTTTTATGAATGTATACATCAAGCGGGTGAGACAAAGACCCCAAATAATTGTAGAATGATGAGAATGTAGGAAAGAGAGTGTAGGCCCTTGTATTCCATGTTATTTTTCTCAGAAAAATATACAGTTCAACATTTCCCCTTCTGATTTTCACTGGAAAGCAGTTTTCATCTGAAATGAAATAAGTGAGGATCATGAGTTTGCCTGTATGTCTTATTTGAAGCCAGTGCCATGTAGTGTCCTCACTTTCAAACCCGTGTCTCAAGTTTACCCTTCAATTCCTAAAAGTCTGAAATTTTAGAGGGACAAAGGAAAATTAAGAATTAAGCTAAAAAGAGTTAAATTGTGGTTAACAAACATTTCTGTAAAAGGGGCAGGAAGTAAATATTTTCTGCATTGTGGGCCACAATTCAACCCAGCTCTGCCATCATAGCACAAAAACAGCAAGGGACAAGATGCAAACAGAAGGTGTGGCTGTGCACATAATTTTCACCTGTCACAAAATATTAATATTCCTTTCATTTTTTTTCGACCATTTAACAGTGTAAGAATGATTCTTAGCTCATGGGTTCTATAAAAACAGGTGACAGCTGGACTTGACCCATAAGCCATAGTTTGCTGACTTTTGTACTAAATCATGCTCTCGACCCGACTTACCTTTAAAGTTGTTCTGATAGACACATTTCAACACTGGAAAACGGTATGTGGATTCATCTGCTTTATTGAATACTGTTACTTTTGATTACTGACCTCTGTCTTGGTTAAAGATGCCAAGAACTTAAGCATGACTCAGCAAGTGTTCTACTGTGACCTTGGGTCCCAGGTCAGGGAGGATGGCATAAATAGAGTCAGATGGCATGTTGTGGTAGGAACCATAATGATAGCAGCAGCTAATGAAGCAGAACTGACTGTGTGTCTGGGACTGTTTGAAGGACTTTGGAACACTAGCCCAGTTAGTCAACACGATGAACCTAGGAGAAAGGTGCTAACATTCTCATTGTGGAAATAGAGAAAGAGGCACAGGAGGTTGACTGACCTACTCAAGATGACATACAGTCCAAGTGAAAGCATCTACTCCCACACTTGGGTGGGCCAATCCAGGAACCACCCTGACCCATTCCACTACAGAGAGGAGAGTTCTCCCCTGCCAATGACACATCCTGAGAGAGGAGAGCAATGAAATAAAACTGATATGAAAATCATGAGCAATGAAATGAAATGAAACTTGTAGAGCTGCTTAATATCTAAGAGTAAACAAATTCTTCCATAAATGCCAAGGTTCCTGGCAAGTGACAGAAACCCAACATTGACTAACTGAAGCTCGCCTAAGTGGGACGACCAGGTTGAGTGTCCTGAGAGCTGAGCCCAGAGACTAAAGCACTGTCGTAAGGATGCCGCCTCCATCCCTTGCCACCTTACATCTCTGCCGTCTCCATTCCACTTTTCAGATCAGTCTCATTGTTCCTCACTACAATGAAACAATGTTCAGGTGGTAAAAGTTGCTTCTGACAGCCCTACTCTAGAAGCTGGTAGGTCAAATCATGAGAGTAAGCTCGCCTTCCCATCCAACTCCAGGGAAAAGTCCAGGGAGCTGCTCCAGTTACCTTCCAGTGGTGGTAAAATGCCCTCCGAGACTGAGTGCTATGGGTGCTCTGGTGCCATTTCCCCAGCCTGTTATGAACTCAACACAATATCCGGAGAGAGGGAGGTAACTGCCAGTCCCACGGACACATGGATTAGGAAGAGAATTCCCCAAAGAAGAGACCCAGGCACACTAGAGTCAGAGAGAACGGGCTCCTCAGCCGGTGTGACTGAATTCCAGGGAGCCCAGAGTAAGAAAGGACCCTTGACACCCTCCAGGAGACCCCAGGTAAGCCCATAACAAAACTTCATTATATTTCAGCTGATTAGACTGGCTCAAAGAGAACCACAATGACAGCAACTGGGTGTTTCCCTAGCATTAGAATCATTGTATGAAGTGGTTCTGGCTAAGCTCTAGCACACAGGTTTCAGGTAGACTTTCCATAGTCAGATACATAAACACACAGACACTCGCATGTGCACACGTGCATGCATACTGTCACACATGCACGCACCATGCACAAACGCATGCACACACAGGCACACTCTCACACATGCACGCACCATGCACGCACACACAGGCACATTCTCACACGTGCATGCACCATGCCCACACACATGCACGCACACACAGGCACACTTTCACACGTGCACATGCATGCATCGTGCACACACACATGCACACACAGGCATATTCATGTACACACAGCTTGCAGTGTCTGAGTCACAACAAAATAGGCTATGTCTTGAAATCTCAGTAGCTTAATGCAGCCACAGTTACTTCCTCACTTGCATAGACAGAAGACTCTGGGAGCTTCCATCCTGTGACTCCATACACTCAACACATAATTCCCTGATCTCTAAGGCAGGAAAATTATGCCCACTGTCCTTGAACTTCCATTTGCCTGCAAGGGCAGGTTTACACACCTCCCCCCAACCCCATAATATGACAAAATGGTAAAATGACATGCACACACCTCAGACGATGAAACACCCTTTGCCATAATTTTGTTCTCTTTGAGCCAGTTTTCAATGAGCTGAAATGCAATTAAGTATTGTTGCAGGCTCATTCTGGGTCTCCTGGAGGATGCCAAGGTCTCTGGCCCTCTCAGATCTCCTGGAGGTCAGTCACACCCTGAACTCCCCATCATAATCACCCTTATTTCTAACTAAGGACGTGATGGTTAATTTCATGTGTCAGCTTAGTTGGATCCCAGTGCCCAGATATTTGGTCAAACATGGCTGGGATGTTTCTGTGTTTGGTGTTTTTTGAATGAGGTAAACATTTAAACAGGTGCACACTAAGTAAATCAGATTCCCTCCCTAATGTCGGTGAGCCTTATCCCACCAGATGAAGGCTGGAGTAGGACAAAGACGGAGGACGAAGGAATTTTGCTGGCAGGTGGCCTTTGGACTCCAGCGGCAACTCTTTCGGAGTACTTCCAGCCTGACAGTCTACTCTACCAGATTTTGGACTCATCAAATCTCCAACCAATTCCTTATAATCTCTCTCTCTCCCTATATAAAAATATATGCGCTCATATGTATGTGTGTGTGTATATATATATGAGTGTGTGTGTGTGCGTGTGTGTAAGAAGAGAGACAAAAAGAAGATAGCCTTTATTGTCAGAGGAGAAGTAAGAGCAGGTGGACTCAAAGATCTCAAGCTGTGGTTAGTACCTTCCTAGTATTCAAGACCCTGAAAATGAACAACATTTCTTTTCTTCTCTTACAGCCGTCTCCCCTTCACAAGTTGAATGCACTCATGGACCACGGAGTGAATCCAGCATATCACCCTAGTCTACACTTTGGGTAACATTTTTATCTTTTTTTGTCTGTTTGTTTTTGACATTCCACACTAAACAACATTGTCTATTGTTTTACCCTTGGCTGAAGAAAAAGGCTTGATACAAAATGCCTTTCCTTTCCCTTTGGTCTCTCCCGACACCACATTTCTCTACTTGCCTTCCCATAGAAATGAGGACTTTTACTGATTTTGTATATGCACCTGCACGGCGCTAAGAAAGGAAAGGTCCACTCTATCGTAGGGATTGGCACAAAAATCAACCCCAAACTAAACTTGGTCTTATGTAGGAAGTGAAATAGCCAAGAATCCTCTAAAATTAAGGCAATTCCAGACTATAAGGATGAACACAGAAGCAAATGCTGTCAAAAAATGCAGGGTTTCTTACCTGAGTCATTAATGACCCACTAGCCTAGCATGGCAGACAGGTATTGATTGCAACCTTCCACACAGTTTTGATTCCTAGCCTGTCTCACCATGACTCAGTTTTCCTATCTATGACATAAACATAAAAAGACAGAAATTATCTCAAAGTTTCTGCAAAGATTAGTGTGAGCAATGACAAACACTCAATCTCTGGAAAATGCCTTAAATTCAGAAAATTCATGAACAGATGTTACCTCTAAGAGAATGAGTATCAGAGCTAAAGAGAACCTTCCTTTTCCTTGCAGCCATTCTCTTCAAAATAAGGAGCCTGATGTTTCACAAAACCATCTGTTGCCCTCTTCTGTTATTACAGCTGAATGCTTTAGAAATCATTCTGCACCACTAAAAATAAAATCCACGTAGAACCTAAAAGAACCAATGCCAAGTAACTGAAGCCAAATTCAGGTTGTATTTTTAAAAGTGTCTATGAAATCATCTATAAATAGAAAGGCTTTCCTGTTATTTTTAATTGCTTCATTTTAATGGAAACACTCCAGCTGGTGAGGATGTGGTTAGGATGCCATGGCACAGGGCCTGCCCTTCCGGACAGAAGGCTGACTCCAGCCAAACGAAGCCAGGGGGTGGTGGTATTGCACTCAGCATCTTCAGTGCTTACTCTTGGTTACTGATCCCAAAGCCTCCTTAGAAACCTCCTGGGGTGTCTCAAACCATTTCAAACATGTGCATATTTCTGTAAGTCAAATGACAAGTTGATTTTCTTATATTTAAGGTAAATGTGGACCACAGAGAGTTTCTCTGTGAGCTGGAAGAGGAAACATTCCTGAGTCAAACGCTAGGCCAGTGCCACAGCTCCAGGGTCTGCTGGCAGAGGGGTGTGTCTCAGACAGGCATCTGTGACATGCAGGGTGCTGGTCCAGTCCCCCAGAGCCAGGGAGCCTCCCACCCCATGCCACCTCACAGGGGAGGAAGAGGGCTCGTTACTGCCTCACACTGGCTGAGGGAGGACAGGAAACAAAGAGACAGCCTGGGGGACTCTGGTAGTGGCCCCCATCCCCAGACCTGGATGGAAAGCTGAGAGTCTGGGCAAGTCCTAGCTGGTGGCTCTGGTCTGCTTGTGTGACACCATGTGCCACCACAAGCCACAGGAAATAAGCAGCACATCAGATGGGCCGAGTGAGGCCCGAAGAAATCTATTCTGCTTCTTGTGGCCAAAGCCGAGCCTTCATGCCCCCGGCCTCAAACAGCTCCATCTCCTGCTGCAAAAGTGTGCCCCAGAGCTACAGCCTGACTGGCCAGGCGGATATTAGAGTTCCTTGTCTCAGATTTCCTGTCTGGGTCACTAACTTGAAGGCCATGTCAGACCAGGTAATACTCATCCGGCAGTATGAGGGTGTCACTCTGCCAGTTCTCTCCTGTGTGGCTTTGGGTGTGTTCCTTAGGCCCTTTGTGCTCCTCGATTTTCTCAGCTGTAAGAGGGAGGTGATCACTGCACCTGTTCATAGAGCAGTTGTGAGGATTGAGTAAGTTAAGTCAGTAAGGAGCCTGGGGTCATTCCTGGCACATAGTAAGCCCTATAGAAGTTTTTGGCAATTAGATCATTACATGTACAAGTTAACGTAATTGTGAACATCACAGATCCATAGGATGGACTGATTGTGTATTAACAGGAATTTGTTCTAATCGATTATGTCCTGTCTCTGACAACAGCAGTGAAATGTGAAATGTGAAAGTGTAGGTGTGTGTACTCCTGCTCATGAAGGACAAGTTAGATAACTTGCAAGTTTTATGATGCACTTTATTTGTTCCCAGGATGATGATTTTGTCATGTTCCTCTTTCTGTCTCAAGGGAAGCAGGTAACAGGGCCATCCATTTGTACGTGTAAAATAAAACTATTAAAGCAAAACATGATGACAAACCACAAGTGCTTCTATCCTCATGCTTTCCACGATGTATGTCAATGAGTGCTCACCGGGGCCCTCTCCTGGCCTTCCCGCTCCCAGCCCTCTTCCGGCTTTCCCACTGAGTGAGAGCTCATTTGACGGGCAAGACAGCATCTCCAGACCCTCTCCTGCCACTTGAAGGAGGCCTCTCAATCTCTCTGGCCACCAGCACCCCGACTCAAAATGAGGATTTTAACAAGATGAACCCTATATTCCCACCTTGACTTCTAAATTGTATATTGCAGAGAGAGTGCTGGAAAAAAAAAAGAAATGAAATGATGTGAAAAAAATGAAAGAAAAGAGAAGGGATTTGCTAACCCATGACATTTATGTCTAGAGGACTCACAAGTGAAATTTTGAGAAAAAGATATGGTTATGTCTCAGCAAGTAGAGTTTCTGCAATATCATGTGCTAACCTCTCCTTCGAGGGTTGTCTGTGTCTTCTGGGGTGTCGGTGCTTCTGGTGCCCACGTTTCATGATGCTGACACAATTCATTTTATTTTCAGTAGGAGAAGAGCAGTTACTCAGGACAGCCATGCTAGCCTGGACTAATCTGGATAAATTGTCCCACACCAGAAATAAACAGGCTGTCAACCCCAAATGTCAAGCATGACACAAGGAAGTTGGAAGGACCCACCAAACTCAAGGATTCTCCTAGCACACAAACTGAGGAAGAACAATACATAGGACTCAAAGACTAGATATGTCCCTTCAGTATGCTATCTTTTGTATTCATGTTGGGGTGAAGACAGGGAATTAGCAGCAAAGCACTGTACAGTCCCTTTTGGAGTACTGACCAATAATTTCATAACATGTACAGTTTTACTCAAAATTAATCATGGGTCGTTGGCACAGATCTCATATGAATGGCTTGGTGCTGTCCTCCCAGTAATGAATGAGTTCTCACTCTTAATTCATTCAAGAGCTGGTTATTTAAAAGAGCCTGGCATTTCTCTTGCTGCCTTCTTGTCATGTGACACTCCAGCTTCCCGTTTGCCTTCTGCCCTGAGTAAGAGCTTCCGCACCAGAAGACAAGCAGATGTTGGTGCCCTGCTTGTACAGCCTGCAGAACCGTGAGCCAAATAAACCTCTTTTCTCTATAAATTACCCAGTCTCAGGTATTCCTTTATAGCAATGCAAAATGGTCTAATACATCTGTCTACACCACTTAGTTCAATTTATTAATTATATTTTGGGAGCTGTTTAATCAGAGTATGTTGTCCTTTGCATGTCAGCAATTGAGTGAAGGTGATATTCAGTTGGTTTTGATTCTTTGTAAGCAAAGACCTGGCATAAGTCACTTAAGACATCTTATTTCTATTTAGATCAGATTTCCCAAATCTGTGACATATATAATATATATAAATATATATCATATATTATATTATATATATTATTTATATAATATTACACATGATATATAATATATTATTTATATATTATTTATATAATATATGATATATATTATATATTATATATCATATATTATATATCATATATCATATAATCTATAATAATATATTGAATGTATAATATATTATATATCATATATAATGTTATATATGTATAAATAAATTGAAGATAGCCTTCTGAGGCTTGCTGTATTCTGCCTGAACTATTTCAGGATTCCTTGAGAGGGAGATGAAGGTGGGTCCATGTCGCTGTGTGATGGGAATGCTGCAGGATGTGGTCCCTTGTTCTGGGAGCTCCTGGAACTCTCTGAACTTCTCACCCAGGCTGTTCTGGTGCTAGAAAATTTTTCTTCAAAGATAAGTTGAAAAATCTTGTTTGCAAACTGTCAAAGCCCCAGAGGCACCACTTTCTCTGAGTATTCTCATCTGTAGCGAACATTTCTCTTGTGACAGTACACCAGGTCTAAAACTCAATTTCCTGGTATTCTGACGTAAGAGCATGATGACGCAGGTACCATTAGACATGGCCTAGGAAGCTTTTGGCCAGGAGCAATTCTTTGTATAATGGGTTGAAAAGAAAAGCCTCATGTAGAGAATATTTAAGTATATGGAGCTCTTGAGTTAGCCTTTCCAAAATGTGATACTGTTGAGATTACTTTTATTGAAGAATTAAAAAATTCCATGGCCACAACTTCCCTAAATTTTTAATCACTTATATAGCTATATTTGTGTTGTAATTTGAAGGAGATTGGGCCATGACCACTGGACAATGTCCAGGATACCCCTTGGCCATCTTGACCTGACCCTGGTCTTTAAATACTGAAAACCTTGGCATACTGCCATGCATCCTAGCTCTCTGCCCTACTTGCCTACCAATGGAAGCTTCTAGATACAGAAAACAAGGACTGAAGAAGTACTCAGTGTTTCTCAGAGGCAGCAGTGCAGAGAAAAAAGAATGTGAAGCAAAAGGCAAATGACTCTGGAGAGGGGGCGAGTGTGTGTGTGGTGTTTGGACAAAGTTGAGGACAACGTGGCCCATGGCAATGAGTGGCTGGTGTGTCTCTGCCTTGTGCTGGGTGCATCTGGCTGTGTGGCACTTCATGTGGCAGGTGACTGAAGACCTTTGTGCCCACCTTGGCAGTGTGGCCTGAGGAGCTGGCTAGAGTCAGGGAGGCTGGGGATTGCTTATGGAAATCAAGGGGGCCTGGGCCCTAAGGCAGCAGTGCTCACTCACCTCCATCTCCTCCAGATTGGCAGCTGCTATGGGGGCTGGGGTGCTGCAAACACAGCTGGACCCAAAGTCTGAGTGTAAAAGACAACAGTGCACTTTCATGGCTGTGGCTAGACATAGCAACTGCTCCCGGTAAACCATCAAAGAAATATAGATATATTCCGACAAATCTCCCAGTTCCACACCCAGTGCTAGCCAATATTAATGGTTATATTTATATTTGTGTAACTGTTACTTTTTGGGGGTGACCTTTTCTTTTCAGTGTGGACAGTAATTATATGCTGCATTTCTACAGTTCTGGGAACTGTGCCATGTTGGCTTTATCTGATTTACCTGCCTTAGGTCACCATCTCAGGAGTGAGCCATGGAGGGTGAAGATGGGATGGGATGGATAAATGGGCTGGAGATCAGCAGGCCAAGAAGGGTCTACAGCCCATCAAAATTGGGAGGGAAATCTGGCTCCTGCACACTCCAGCGCCCTCTACTGACAAAGCTCAGCACTGCACCAGCGGGTGAAGGAGGAATGTTTGCAGGGCCCAGAACCAGGATCACAAACAGGCATTGAAGGGTGAATTTGTGGCTATAAGACAATATTTTAATCAACACCACAGAGTGTAAGAGTGAATATTCAGTGAGCAGTAAAGAAGACCAAAATCCTTGCCCCCAAGGGCTTGCATTCTCACCAGAGGAGACAATGTCAACTTAACAAATAAGTGCAATGCACAGATGTGGGTGGTGATGAGTGCTAAGGCAGGAAATGAAACAAAGGAAGGGGTTGGGAGTGCGTGGAAAGTTTCAATGTAGACTCCGTGGGGACTGGGAAAGACTCCTAGACACATAGGCCTGACAGCAGTGAGGGAGAAGCATGTACCAAGGCCCTGTGGTGGGAACATTCCTGGTATTACAAAGGTAAGCAAGAAAGCCAGAGTGACTGAGGTGTGGTGAACATGGGAGAGATGAGGTCACAGAAGTAGCAGGGCTGGAGAGTGTGTGCATGTGTGTGTGAATATGTGCATGTATGAGAATGTGTGTATGCCTGTGTGCACATGTATGTAAATGCATGTGAATGTGTGTGTATGCAGTTGTGCAGGTGTGTGAGTGGGGGCATGTGTATGTGTATGTGCACCTGTGTGAATGTATGCATGTGTGTGCACATGTGAACATGGTGTGTGCACATGGATGTGGACACAAGCATTTATGCATTATAAATCTAGTTTATAATGCATAGCTTATCATGCAACATGGCAAGCACAGTTGTATTATAAACAATGCAACTTTGAGAACATGTGCATGTGTGTGCATGGGCATATTTATGCATGCATTTGCATATGTATATGTTTGTGTTGTCGACAGGATTTACGAATCTTTGTGGACCATTAGAAGAACACTAACTTTTACTGTGAGGAAAACAGAAGGCACTGCAAATTTTTCAGCAGAGGAATGGCAGGATTATCTCCATATTTTAACAGGATCTCTGCAGTTGCTGTGGTGGGAGACGTGGCTGTCATGGGTCAGGGCTGGGAGCAGGGGCTCCTGGAAGGAGGTGGGAGACAACAGTGGCTTGGTCCTTGGTGAAAGCAGTAGAGATGCTGAGAAGCAGGCAGGCTCTGGATGTATTTTAAAGATGAGACCAACTGGATTTGCTGAGGATATGAGTGGAGATAGTGATGGTCTGAAAGTTTCTGACTGAGGGATTGTTTGAGCTGGTTATTTCTTAAAGGGGCAGGAAAGTGGATCTTCCAGCAACTGCAGGCTAAGATAAGAAAGAGGCAGTGAAATCACTTTTAGGAATCTCTCAGCTAATCTGTTATCTTCTGGAAGAGGGCAAGGCACCACCAGGGCCACTGACTGGTGAGGGAGGGCTCCCCCTGGAGATTCTGCTCATCCTGGCTGCTCTCTCTTGAACTTGGCCATGCGACCTAAGGATTCCAGATGAGCATTGACATTTGATTTCGTGTGCACCATCTTAAAGTAGAATTTCTTACTGGCAGGTTAAGCTGTTCCCTGCACAAGAGAGATTATGTGTCTCCCTATCAACTTGAAAAATAAATTCAGGAAATTCAAGAACTCTGAATTGTCAGAAAATAGCTCTGTCCTTCCACCAAACCCACCAGGAATATGCTGAAGACCACAGGAGTGATGTCAACAGAAGCATTTGTCCTTTTCCTGACTCTTTCAAATCGTTTGGTGAGAGATGTTTCATTTCTGTTCAGATGCAAGCTTCTTCCTGGAGTGGAGGCTCAGAGGCAGGCTCTGTGGCATGCACTCCCCAGCTCTACATGGTGCATTTTAACTGAAGTGAATACCCTGAGAAGGTTTTGCAGAAAAATCAAGGAGATAATTTACCTATATAAATACCCAGCCATCTTCTTTCCTGTTCTGTTGTGAGCCCTCTGAGTCAATATGTGAGCAGTCAGAACTATGATGTCACTTGAAGGCCAGGATTTCAGAAGTTGTGCAGCATAGGAGGAAATGCAATTCACCTTCAGGATACTGTGTGAGGGCAGGAAGGATCCTCAAGCCCTTCACCCTTTGGTCAGGGCTGTTAAACACTCTCAGAATTAGACTTACTCTTCACCAAATGTAAATGTAAATTACTTTCCAGACTAAATACAAACCACCCTTTATCATTTTCAATTTTGAATTCCTTGTGCCTCTCTACACGAGCATTAGCAGAGATAATTGCAACTTGCAGCATTTAAATCCATGTTTTAAAAAATGATTCAGGAAGCTTGTCAATGTCGTTAGACTATTACAGTGTCATTTATTCCTGCCAAGAGGTCTACCAAGCAGTTTTGACCCAAATGTGGTATCTCTAAGTATCTGCTTCCTCTGGCCTCCTAGTAGACACAAGTTGACTTCACTCTTGTCACGGATGTGTCTGGCAGTGGCTTGGGTCCCTTTGATGATTATAAGAAGCGTCGCTTGTATGAGGGCCCCTGGGACTTCTCTGGAGAAGCAGCAGCATTAGCTCAGCCCAACAAATTATGGCTGTCACCAGTGGCTGTGCCCAGAGGATGAAATATGTTCACGCAGCGGAGGAGCCCCTCCTGAATGTGCTGAATCTCTCTGCCTTCAGCACAGTTCACGTTGAGAGAGAGTCAGGCTGGCTTTGGGAATGGATTTAGAGAGGAGTATTTTGACTCTCCTGCCTAATGAAGATTTGCTATGCGTTAAGACTCTAAATCATTGAGGCCAAGAACTACTAATAATCAGAGCTGATAAAAGCATTAAGGAAACCTTTAATCCCCTGGTCCTGGGAGCTGGAGGTTTGCACAGCCTGTCATTTATGCACTGAAACAACTAGTCTTAATGGGGTTAGCATGTCTGAGATTGGTAATTATTACAGGCACTGCTTGCTGAGCCTCCGAGAGCCATGCTTCAGCCCCGGAAGATCTTCTGGGTGTTGTTTTATGACTTTCCCCGGCTGCTTTTGGCTGGCTGAAAATGAGCACAAACACTGCTGCAAAATTGCTCTTCAGGAAGACGTTTCTGAAAATTTGCTCCAAAGTGTTTATTTCTTTCAGGCATAAGGAGTCAGAATTAGTGGTAAACATCAGAGTATAATTCTTAGATACTTTCACCGTTGAATCTATTCTTTATTTGGAGATTTCAATTTTCCTCCCTTTGAAATAATTGCATTGATTTTATTACACCATAGTATCAGCCTTTAAAAAATATTTGTCATTATCAAAAATTTGCCTGACCTGGATTGTGAAGTCATTTTTTTTTCATAAAGAAGGTTTGATGAACATGTTCATTAATCTATACTATGTTTATTGGGCAAATGTATAGTTAAACCTGTATCTTCAACTCTCAAATAATGTCTTAGTCCTTTTTGTGTTGCAATAAAGTGATACATGAGGCTGGGATATATATATATATATATGGCTTATTTGGCTCATGAGTCTGCTGACTGGAAAACTGAGGTATATGGCTTATTTGGCTCATGATTCTGCTGACTGGAAAACTGAGCCTCTTGTGAGGCCTCAGGCTGCTTCCACTCATGGTTAAAGGCAAAGGGGAGCCGGCATGTACAGAGATCACATGGCAAGAAAAGGAGCAAGAGGAAGAGAGTGGAGGTGCCAGGCTCTTCTTAACAACCACTCTCTTGGGAACTAATAGAGCAAGAAGTCACTCATTACTGTGAGAACAACACCAACACGTTCAGGAGGAATCTACCCCCTGACCCATATACCTGTCATTAGGCTTTGCCTCCAACACTGGGAATCAAATAACATGAGGGTTAGAGGGGGGCAACATTCAAACCACAGCTACTAAGCACTTGTTTGGCCTCATTTGGTATGTGTTCTTAAAGATGGGAAAAATAAAAGGGCTGGTCCCTGGCAGAGGAACTCAGAACATGTTAATATCTACAGGACTTGGGCAAAGGCAGTGAGTAGAAGTGGCAATACACTTTAATAAATGTACCTTCGATAATCGCTTGAACCCAGGAAGCAGGGGTTGCAGTGAGCCAAGATTGCAGCACTGCACTCCAGCTTGGGCAACAGAGTGAGACTCCATCTCAAAAAAATAAAACAGTAGTGCCTGGAAGGATGTTCTTCATTAACATCGGCTGTGACTTTAGCACGGGGATCACTGACGTGCTGACATTTTTGTACAGTTCCAAGGATGCCACCTTCAAGCGTGATTGGACTAAGATTATGAGACCCCCTGACTGGGGTCTTCCATTACTCTAGTATCTCACAACCAAGGGCTTCAGTCAGAGAAACTCTTCCCCACTCTCTTTCCATGTTATCTACAGCCTTGTTCACCAAGACTGCCTTATAAAAATTGGTCCTGCTGGTCGTTGGTAGTTTTACATTGAAATTCAAGTGTTATAATTCTAATGGAATTATTGTAAATAATGGTTCTTATGTTTTATTTAGGCACTTCACCAAATGACCTCAGCAGAGTGGGAAAGTCTCACATAGGTGACTTGCTATGCCCAGTAGCCTGCGTGTCTCTCCACAGATACTGACTTCCCTGTAACTTTACTATTTTGGGGTTATTTATGTTTAACAACCAAAACATCCTGTCAAGTTTTAGTAAATCGGGTGAGATATCTAAATTATGTTAATAATTTTTAACACTTTTCATTTTGAAATAGTTTAAATCTTAAAAGAAGTTGCAAAAATGGTACAGAAAGTTCCTACATGTCATTTCCCCATCTTTTGCCTATAATCTTCCCTAGCCATAGCACACTGTCAAAACCAGGCCATTGATATTGGACAACCCTGTTAGCTCAACTGAAGATGTAAATCAGATTTCACCATAAGTCTCTATTTTTAAATGGTATTATTGGCTGAATTTGTCTCTTACTTGCAGCCTAAAGCATTCATAACTGAAATATCATGCAACTGTAAGTATGTAAGCACACAGACACACCATTTTTGATTTTCTGATTGGATTTTCAGTAGACAGACACTTGGGAATGTTAACTTTAAATGTATTTAATAGACATTACTGTCCTACCACTAGAGCTCACAAATGGACTTGTTTTGCGAAAGTATATGTTATTATCAAAGAACAGGATGATATCTTTTAGAAATCTCTCCCATGGGTTAGGGGTTCATCCTGACTCTTGTCTTCTTTTTTCAATGTAAGTGATTGTCTTCAAATAATCATGTTTGAGCTTCTGTCCTAGGCAAGCCTGAGGCTCAGTAGATTCTGTGCCCCTTCAGGGAATGAATCTCACTAAATTAATCTTTCTATTCTCTGTATGTAGTAGGATCTGGCATACTCTAGGTGCTCAATAAGCTCAGTAAATGTGTGTTAAGTGAGCAAGTGAATAAATGACCAGATGCAGATGGAATGTGGCATGTTGTTCAGCCTGTAATGTGGATAAATGGGTGGGTAAAAAAATGAGAATTTTGTTGATGCCACTCTACTAAAACTCACTTTTAGATTTCAGAATGTCTGTTCTGGTAATGCATTCAGTATTTTAGTGAATACAGCTTCACTGGGACAGAGTTGACCAATCATATCTCTGGCTGGTGTTGGACATGGGCCATCTATTCAGTTGTCCCTGGGGCGATTTTTAGAGGCAATAGGGGAGGTTTCCTACCTGGACCCATTTCTTCCACCTAATTGTGCCTCAAGACACACCAGAGAGGGTCATGCTGTAAATCGGACACCTGTGAGAGGATGACACACCTATGAGACGATGAGACACCTATGAGAGTATGTTTCCAGACTGACTCACTTTTAGGTCCTTTCAAGCAGCAGCAGGAGACTGAAAGCTGCTCTTCTCAAGACCTGGCCTTCACATGTACCTTGTGGGGCTGTGGCGGTCTCTGTGTACAGGAAGGTCTAGAGCTATTGTGAACCTGGACCAGGGCTGGCAGGGCCAGAACCCTGCTGTGGGCAGCTCAAGGTCTGCAAGGGGGCTTGAGAGCAGTCGGTGTGGAGAGAGGCTAAAAAGGAAGAGGACGGAGGGGGTGATGGTCTGTCTGGTCAGGCCAGCTGGAACAGCACTGAGCAACTTGCTCCACATGTTGGTCCTTTCCTTGCAGCATTCCACTTTTGGCATCAAGCACTGTACCAGTTAGGGATTAGCTTCAGCTGCTAAAAACAGAAAACTCAAAATGACAGTGGCTTGAGCAAGATTTCTATTTCATGTGTAAGTCCTGGCCAGCTCTGGCTCTTCATCACAGCGGGGATCTTGTCAAGCCGCCGAGCATGGCCCTCATCTTCCCAGCCCTGGTGTACCCTCGGCCATCCTGTCCATGCTCCTAGCAGAAGGATGGAGCAAGAGGTTGAGGAAGGCAGAAATGTGTATGCCAGCTCTCCTACGGGATGTCCTGAGAAGCCATCTCTGCACACTTCTCTGACATCCCATGGGCTGGGTCTTAGTCACATGAACACACCTATCTACAAGGGCAGCTGGAAAACGCAGTTTCTATTCTGGAGAATAGAAACTCCTGTCAAAATGCCCAGTTCCATTCTGATAGGAAAGAGAAGAAAACAGATATTAAGGAGATAGTAGTCGTCTCTGTCTGAAGGTTAACTCTGAAGTATCATGTACATACCTGAGAGCACATTGTCCAAAATTGTCAGTCATCTTTGTCTAAATTCAGTGGCAAGAGCTGCCCATGGTCCAAGATTTTGTCCTTCCTGTAAGCTAAAACATTAGCTTGTCACAGTTTCATGGATGCTGGTGGAAGACGTGAAACTCCTGGGTCAGAAGGAAAGGACAGTTCATTGCTCGTGGTAATGGCAATGGTCAGAGTATCAGCATTTGTTTCTCACATGATGATGCTAAGGAGGGCACAGCGACACTTTCACACACACCAGGTTTTGTTACAGGAGACCAACCCTGAACACAGGGAAGTCAAATCTTCTAACAATGCCTGTCTTTGCTGAGGAGGGAGATCTGACCTCAGTTCTCCAAGGCTGATCACTGTCCTTGACAATGACCTTGCAGACACACTGGGACCCATGGAGAGCTGTTCCACATTCCATAATTACATTCCTCCAATCACGTTGTTCCTTAGCGTCTCTGTTTTCATTATAGATCTGTCAGATCACATATCATGTGGCATCCAGGTAGCTAAAATACTGCAAGTGAGGGACTTAGCAAGGGAGTAAGGCTGAAAAAGGTTTTCCTTTCCCCCTAGTCTGTTAATTCCTTCTGGTTCTTGCTTTTTTCCCCCTTGTTACAAGGCAAATACTGAATGGTCAGGACTCAAACCTTCTTCCTTGTAGCAGAGAGGCCTCAGTCAGCTGAAAGGAGGAAGTCAGACACTTATCTGATGCTGCAAAATACATCCTTATGGCGCTCTTTGGACAACTGTGGGTTTGCCTTTGGGAGACAACAGTTTTTATTATTTGCAACTCTGTCATTGTCCCCTATTTATATTTTATTAAACTCATTGAAAAATTTATATGTCTGATCATTCAGTTAAAGTACTTTAAAGGCTCAGTATCTCATCCTATTGGGATTTGTCACCAATTATCTTACAGGAAATTTGGTTTCCCATCCATCCTTCTCCTCCCACTTCAGGGTCCATCTGCTAGTGGCCTGGGTATCTCCAGAGGCAGGTCCTCCCAGCATCTACATTTCCTCTTCTGGACCACTGGGGACAAAGGCTGGAGAGTCCGCCAATAGCACTACCATGACCTCCTGGCAAAGGAGACAGGTGCCTGCAGCTGATGCCTTTAACACTGGCTCTCTCCAAGTACGTTTTACAGTTGCTGGTGGGGGCCACACTGGGAAAAACATTTCCCTTTGCTTTTTCCTTCCATTCACGGAGAGTCAGCCCCCAGCATCAAGACGGAGCAGTCGTCCAAAATTAGATGCTGCTGCTCTCATTTGTTGGTTAAAAATAACTGTTCTGCACCCTTTATGCCATCACCAGGGGCTGTTTTCAGCCAATGTTTATGACAGAGAAAGACATTTGCTAATTCGCTGCTTATTCAAGGAGAATAGAACTTATTTGTTGTTCCCCTGCAAATAGACAACTGGGGATGTTAGCAGCAATTTACTTGCATTTTCTTAGGATTTGCAGGGTGGTTTTGTGATAGGAAAATGGCTAGTGAGGACAGAGGAAAGAAGGGCACACATTGAACCTAATTTTTTAAAAGAAGCAATGAAACTGGGCCCAGCCAGTGAGGCTGCATACGGTGCTGGACAAATCTGATAAAAGGGGAATCACCAAACTTGCCATTTCAATGGAGCGAAGCCCAAAGGAGCCGGAGCACCTGGAAGGTTTGCAGTCCTCCCTCCCACCCCGAGGCCTTTGGTTCATCCCCAGAGTATGCCCAGGGCTTCTGACACCAGAGCCCAAGAGGGAGCTTTTGCCTTTTGGATTCAGGGCTTCCTTGTACTCTCACAGAGTCAGAATGGCTGTGTGTTTATGTGTGAAGCCCTGGGCACCCCCTAGCCCCTTCCTGGGCTGTCCTCCACCTTTTCTCTTCCCACCCTTTGCTGTCCACCGAGTCCTGCAATCCATAGTGAAGAGGCCAGAGGCCCGGGTGGGGAAGCGGGCAGGGGCAGCCATGGCAGTTTCATCAAAGGCGTGGGATCTTTTCATCTCTGGTAACAGTGGCATGAAACTATTTTAGGGGCAGCGCCAGTCTCCGGGAATTTTAAAGTTCAATTTTCCGGGAACAGAGTCTGAAGACATTTATCTTCAAGGCAGCGTTAACACTGAACTTTAAAAGGCCAAACATGGAGGAAAGCCTTTTTAACACATTGCTTTTGGATCTCAGGGTGGGCCAGGAAGGCAACCAGCCAGAGATCAAGATTGCACCTGTCCCAAGACTGGAAGACTGGGTATAAAAACAGAACAGTGGACACAACTCCAAGAGAAGGTTTTGACCAAATGTCTTGAATCATAGAAGATTTGACTGTAAACCTACTCCACAGTTTCTATTCGGTGGATGATTTTGCTGAACTGAGCTAAGATAGAATTGGATATTGAAGAGCTAAAGTGTGTTGACTTTTAAACATTTTTTATAAGCTCAACTTTTATTTTAGATTCAGGGGATACATGTGCAGGTTTGTTACATGGGTGTATTGCGTGATGCTGAGGTTTGGCGTGTGAAGGATCCTATCATCCAGGTACTGAGTATAAGTACCCAAGATTTTGTTTTCCAACCCTTGTTCCTTCCAATAGTCCACAGTGTCTACTGTCCCCCTGTTTATGTCCATGTGTACACAATGTTTAGCTCCCACTTGTAAGTGAGGACATGTGGTATGTGATTTTCTATTTCTATGTTAATTCACTTAGATAATGGCCTCCAGCTGTATCCATGTTGCTGCAAAAGACACGATTTCATTCCTTTTTATGGCTGTGTATAATGCCATGCTGTGAATGTACCACAGTTTCTTTATTCAGTCCACTGCTGATGGGCACCTGGGTTGATTCCATGTCCTTGCTATTGTGAATAGTACTACGATGAACACAGAAATGCATGTGTCTTTTTGGAAGAACGATTTATTTTCTTTGGGTATATACCCAGCAATGGGATTGCTGGGTAGAATGATAGTTCTGTTTTTAGCTCTTTGAGAAATCTCCACACTGCTTTCCACAATGGTTGAACTAATTTACATTCCCACCAACAGAGTATAAGCGTTTCCTTTCTCCACAGCCTTGCCAGCATCTGTTGTTTTTTGATGTCTTAATAATAGCCATGCTGACAGGTGAGAGATGGTATCTCAATGTGGTTTTGATTTGCATTTCTGATGATTTGTGATGTTGAGCTTTTTTTCACATTTATTGGCTGTGTGTACGTCTTCTTTTGAGAAGTGTTCTTTCATGTCTAACGTGTGTTTCAAAGTACAATGAGACATAGATCCAGTGATGCAGACATGAACATATTTGTCCTGCTTAAGAATGTGTCTCAGGACATGGGGATCTTCTCTTTGAGGAGCTGTTCTGCTGATTCTGGGCCCCCTCATACTGGCTGGGAGGGAAGGAAGGGCCCTGTGCCCACTGATGAACTGCACTTCTGTCTTCTTCTCTTGCCAAGACTTGCTCAGCAAAAGCATGCAGTGGGGGAAGAGCAGGAGTCCAGGCACACAGGCACAGCCAAGGGTCTCCCGGATCAAGGGCGGGCTGGGTTCCTACAGTGTGATCTGTGCAGTCATTTAGGGCTCCTCCTCAGAGCGCCCAAGCCACAGTTAGTCTCTGCTAGCTTGAAATTCTTCATACTTTTTGAATAAGAGGCTCCACATTTTCATTTTGGATGGAGACCAGAAAGTTATGTGGCTGGTCCTGGCTTTGAGAATAATGAGGAGAAAAGCCAAGTGGAGGGGGAATAAGGGGCAAACAGGAGTGGAGTTGAAAAAACGGAATGTTTAAGACAGAAGATCATATTTTTAGGGTACTTTGCAGACAAGAAGAGAGAGGAGGAGAGTGAGAGAGAAATGACGATGGTTCTTCATCATAAAGAAAAAATAAAAGACTAAGCATGTCATGTGGCCTCCAAGATACTTGGAATAAAAGATGGGTTAGTTCCAGGTAAATCTTAGCTCCAGGTGCTACAAGGACAGCTTCAGTGTTTGCATTGTCTGGAGTTTAAATAAACATGAGTTTGCCTGCATGATCATCTCCATTTTCAACAAAAGTCAATTAGGAAATGATTTTCTTCAAACCATATTGGCATTTTTTTTTTCCAGAAAGATTTGATTCCTAAATGACAGGGTGACTAAAGGTCAAATCATTTTTCCATTACATTTAATGCAGGAGCTTTCCATTTTTTAGGCCTCCCTGCAGAAGAGTTTCAATTGCATTTCCCTTTGTTCTCCAAAGGGAGTTTTACAGTTCCCTGGTTTACGCTAAGGTCAAGAGAAGGTTTGCAAGCTGCCACAGAGCATAAATTACAGAACCTCCTGACAAAATGGTGGGTCAGAAAAGTAATGTGGAATACATTAGTGAAGGGTAGATGAACACACCTTTAAGTGCTAATTTATTTCTCAAATGTGCAGCTTGAAGTCTTTGTCTCTTATCATTAGACTCAAGGCTGAGTCTCTTCCATATTGATCAGGAGCCTCTGCAGCAGGCACACGCAGGATGCTGTGCTGTGCGTGGTGAGAAGTGTGACTCACTGCTGGTGAGAATTATTCAGCAGACAAAATGAACTGGGAGGAAGTGAGTGATCTTTACCTCTTAGGCGAGAGGAGGCAATTATCAAGGAAACCGATGCACAGAACACAAAGCACCAAGCGTGTCTTTGGCTCTCCTCGGTGTGTTTTGTGGTGCACAGTGAGGGGTGCACAGACCTCCGGGGTTTGCAGTCCTGCTGGGAAAGGAGAGTAACAGACAGAAGTCATTCAGTGGCAACCCATGGCTGATGGCTTGCAGGAGGAAGCCAAGCCACTGCTTGAGGGAGAAAGGCATTGTGTGTGAGATTTTTCTAGAAGGTGGGTCTTCAGTAGACCTTGAGGGAAGAGGCTCAGGGGGGTATTTGGCAAGGATGGGGGAGGCCTGTGGGGGAGGGGTGTCTAGAGCAAAGGACAGAGGATGGTGTGAGTCACTCTGGGGAGTGACGTAAGTAAGGTGAGTAACCCAGAGAACTGTGTTTTCTAGAAAGGCAGTGGGCACAGGGGTGGGGGGCAGGGAGTGGTCAGAGTGGGGACAGACTGTGGGTGGGGTCAGCGTCTCCCTCTTTCTACACTGCTCAAAGTGATCCCCTGCCAGGATGGGGGTGGCAAAGCTGAATCCCCACAGCCATTGCTGACCATGATCTCAGGAACAAAGAAGCAATGAATGTGCATCACCCTTAGCAGCTCTCATCTGAGCTTCCTGGGTCGAAGACATGAAGCCCAGGATTAGATATGGAGAGAGGACTCAAACTCCACTGAATTCATGAAACTGATGATCTGGTTAGAAAGAGAATCACACGCAGAGTGTTAAGGCTAAGTATCAAAACCCTGCAGAGGAAGGAGTCATCACTGTGACCTGGAGTTAAGTCAGAACAGATGTGGTGGAAGGGTCAAGGTCCAGAGGAGTCTCAAGCAGGCACACGCCTCGGCTCCTTCATTCATTTACTCAGCAAAAAATGCGGCCACCACGGACCCTCCTGGGTCCTGGGTGGACAGCAATGATGGACAAAGACATGGAGCCAAGACAGACCACAAATATATAAAGAACAAATCATGAAAATAATTTCAGATGCCAATAAAGAAAATAGACCAGTATGGCAGGATAAGAAGGATGAGGTGTGGGGAGGAGAGTCTGATTGGATCATCCTGGGAGGTATCTCTGAGGAGCAGCGTTTTCAAGGATACCTGGATGATGGAGATGGGGTCATGGTGGGAAGGGAATTCTCCCAGGGGAGACGGGTGTGTGGACAGAAACACACGTGGCATGTGTAGGAGGTGAGGAGGTTTGCTGAGCTCCCGGCATTGTTCTAAGAGTTTCACCTGCATCGATTCATAATTACCCTAAGAGAGAGCAGGGATGTGTTTCAGATTAGGATTGCGAGGCTGGGAGAGACTTCATCGCTGCTCCAAGGTCACAGTTGGAAGGGAACAGGGCTGGACCTGGAACAGCAGTCCCTCTGACTCCAGGGTTGACTTGCTGTGTGTTTTCTCAACAGAATCCTCCAAACAACCTCAATGATCAGCCAAGTGGGGCTGGGGAAGTGGAGCTCTGCGCCCAAGCTGAGCTCCAAGTGCCAAGAGCAAATAGAAGAGCTGGGAAAAGAAGCAACTTGTCAGCTGTATTTCTGCGGTAAGCCATTCAGTTGTGGGGCTTTGCGAAGCAGCCTCCTGCACGCATACTGGACGAGGAAGACCAGGAAAGATGATGCACCCTAGGCTGAAAAATGCCAAGCCCTTTAGGGAATAACACAGCAAACACTCTTAGTGTATTTTTTCTAAGTGGTTTAATGGAAATACCAGCTTTAGGAAACTAAAGTGATAAATAAAGAAGATCTGAATTTTACTTATGATGAAAATGCAAGGCAAGAGTATCTTTTAATGAGAATCTCGCTTATTTGTGATTTCCCACTGAAGAACACCAAGACAGGATATTTCTAATTTTTTCAATTATGCAAACTTTAGAAATTAAAATCCAGAAACCATGAAACAGGTCTCTGGATATTTGTTAAAACATTTCTGAGCTTTGTTTGAAGTAGTCCTTGAGACCCATGAGATCCATATTTTTAATTCTGGTTCAATGTCGTATGTCCATTTTGGGTCTGTACATAATTGATCCTCCAGGTTGTGCATATCTTTGTACCATCCTTGATGCTACAGCCTTCAGGGAGCACTGCAAAGTTTCAGTGTGATTTCTCACACACGGGGGCTTCCTTTCTCCTCTCTGTATTCTTTCCTCTTGCCTCTAGTAAAGACAAGGGTAGAAGAAGGGCAGAGGTCTCTTTAGAAGCTCGGCTGCTGTCTATGGCCTGGGGCCTCAGCAGGAAAAGCAGAGAAATCAAGAAGGGACTGTCTATTCTCCTCTAAGTGATGTCCATAGTGCATTTAGAATTTTACGAGCATAATTTCTTATTCCTGCATGCTCCTTCTTAGTAGCGGGGGCCTATTTTAAAGTCAAGAGAGTGAGGAACACAGAGGGCTGCTCCTCATTTGTCGTCATCTGAACTCACGCTGAGAACATACAGAGGGGCAGGGAAGTGTTTCTTCTGTTGTTGATTTGCCTTAAATTAAGAGATAGCCCCAAATGAGCAGGCCATACCTTCTGCAGACCTGTGGAAGGCCTCGTGTCCATCCCTCCATGCCCAAGTGTTGTCATCCTGGGTTGTTACTTCTTTTCCTGTGTAGAAGTAAAATATCGATTTACACAGTGTGTAGGTTTGAGGGGCACAGAGGTGGAAGTGGGTACAGAGTCAGGCCCAGGTGAGTGTAGGTGGAAGTCCTGGGGGCTTTGCTTCTTTGCCAAGGTTGCTCCTCTGCAATCGATTCTCATTGACCCACTCATTAATTCAGCAGATCATTAGTCCAAAGTCAGTGCCATCCAATTATAACCAGCTCCTCAGGTGAGCAAAGTTCTTCTGCTCGCCAAAGCCTGAGAATGGCTGGCTGCTGTTTGTCCCAATCTTAAAATGTCTTCTGCTGGCCACTTTGAGCTGGTTGTGGACACAGGTGTGCAGAAGGTGCTGGGGATGCTACAGCTACCTGCTCCCCAGCCCTCTTTTAGTGCAAAGTGGGAATGCTAAACCTATGTTTCCCTAAACACCTTGCATTTAGGGTCTGGATATAACTTAGGTTTCGCCCTGTGAGTCCTTGAGCTTAGACTCAGTCCTGATGGGGAGGGGTGGGCATCCTCTCTGTTTTCTCATTGCAGAGGTGGTGTGGGGCTGGCAACTGCCATGGAAGCTTCTGGAGTCAGTGGGTGGCTGCCGCACCCTGCAGCTCCCTCACCATTGCAGGATGGAGCTCTCTTGGTGACCTGGTTTCCCTATGGCTTCTTGTGTGTTCATCCTGGAATTTGTTTTTTACTGACATGGTTTGGCTGTGTCCCCACCTAAATCTCATCTTGAATTCCCATGTGTTGTGGGAGGGACCCGGTGGGAGGTAACTGAATCATGTGGGCAGGTCTTTCTCATGCTGTTCTTGTGGTAGTGAATAAGTTTCACAAGATCTGATGGTTTTATTTTATTATTTTTTTTTCGAGATGGAGTCTCACTCTGTCGCCCAGGCTGGAGTACAGTGGTGTGATCTCGGCTCACTGCGATTCTCCTGCCTCAGCTGGGACTATAGGTGTGCACCATCACGCTTAGGTAATTTTTGTATTTTTAATAGAGATGGGGTTTCACCATGTTGGCCAGGATGGTCTTCATCTCTTGACCTCGTGATTTGGCATCCTCAGCCTCCCAAGGTGCTGGGATTAAAGTGTGAGCCACTGTGCCCGGCCGATCTGATGGTTTTATAAGGGACAGTTTCCCTGCACAGTTCTTTCTGCCTGCTGCCATCCATGTAATATGTGACTTGCTTCTTCCTGCCTTCCGCCATGTTTGTGAGGCCTCCCCAGCCACATGGAACTGTAAGTCCTTTAAACCTCTTTCTTTTGTAAATTGTCCGATCTCGGGTATGTCTTTCTCAGCAGCATGAAACCAGACAAATACATTTATCCTTCCCAAGTAATTCGGTGAACACTGGATAATTTATAAAAATTTCCTTTTGCTTAACAAGGTTATAGTGAGTTGAATGCTACTCTCCCTCCCCACCCCCGCCACCAAAAAAATATGTGTTCATGTGGAACCTGTGAATGTGACTTTGTTTAGAAAAGGAATCTTTGAAGATGTAATTAAGAACCTAGAGAAGAGGGGATCAGCCTGGATTATCTGGGTGGGCCCTAAATTCAGTGACAATGTCCTTATAAGAAGAGGAGAAGGCTGGGTGCGATGGCTCACGCTTGTAATCCCAGCACTTTGGGAGGCCGAGGCGGGTGGATCACAAGGTCAGGAGATGGAGACCATCCTGGCCAACATGATGAAACCTCGTCTCTACTAAAAATACAAAAATTAGCCTGGCATGGTGGTGGGCGCCTGTAATCCCACTTACTTGGGAGACTGAGGCAGGAGAATTGCTTGAACCCAGGAGGTGGAGGTTGTAGCGCGCTGAGATCATGCCACTGCACTACAGCCTGGTGACAGAGCTAGACTCCATCACAAAAAAAAAAAAAAAAAAAAGAGAAGACCACATGAATGAAGGCAGAGATTAGAGTGATGTGGCCACAAGCCAAGGAGCTTGTGAAGGCCAGGAGCTACTAGAAGCTGGGAGAGCCAGGAAGCATCCTCCCCTAGAGCCTTTGGAGGGAGGGTGGCCCTGTGAACACCTTGCCTTTGGACTTCTGGGCTATAGAGCTGTGAGGTAACAGTTTCTGTTGTTTTGGACACACAGTGTGTGGTTATTTGTAGAGCAGCCTCAGGAAGCAAACATATCTAGCTAGAGAGGATTCTGTTCTCTGCAATGGAGACTTGACTTACTCAAGTTTTCTCTCACAGTTGCAACTAGCACAAGGCTGGAGCATTCATAAACTCAACTGAAGGCTTGGAGAGGGCATAAAACTATAACACTGTGAAATCTTAGCTCTGGCTTCTCAATATCAGTGGCCCTGGGAGCCACTGGCCAAACCCATTGCAGGGTCATCACCAATAATCCATCTCTTCATCTGCTTCCACCATCGGCTATTGTGGAAACCAACTAACTTCAGATGGAAGTGCCAGGAGACAGCACCCTGCCTCTTACAGAGAGCATGCTTTCTTCCTCTCCTAGCCAAAGGTAGTAGACAGAACTCAAATATTTAACATCAAACAATGTCCACAGAAATGTCCTATTCCATTTTTATATAGGGTGATTATTGACTAAGCCTCTTCCTTCCAGAGCAAGCTCTGGGATTGGCCACTACGATGTTATTCCGTTCTGGCTGCTATAACAGAATTCCATAAACTGGGTGGCTTAAAGAACAAATCCACAATTATTTCCCATAATTCTGAAGGCTAGGAACACCAAAATCAAGGCATGGGAGACCTAATGTTTAATGGAGGCCCCATTCCTTGTTTGCACATGAGCATTTCATTGCGTCTTCACATGGCAGAGAGCAAGGAGGGAGAAAGCAAGCTCTTTCATGTCTTTTTATAAGGGCACTAATCCCATTCATGAGGGCTCCAACACTCATGGTGTAATCACCTTCCAAATGCTGGACCTCCTACCATCCCCTTGGGGACTGGGCTTCAACATATACATTTTTTTTGGTGGGGGTGAGTGGGACACAAACATTTAGCTCATAGAAATGACTTAAGCAAAAAGACCCACTGAGGTTTTCCTGGACAAAGAAATAAACAACAGCCTCCCCCACCCCCACCCTACACCCAAACAGCTCAGTATTTCCTCCCGAGATAAATACTGTTGCTTCCCTGAAAGGATAGGCAGTTAAAAAGAATGTTTTCCACACTCCAAGTGCATCATTACTGCTTGGGTTTTTCAAGGCTGCAGGAAGATAAGACCCTGGCCAGGCATGGTGGCTCATGCCTATAATCCCAGCACTTTGGGAGGCTGAGGTGGGTGGATCACCTAAGGTCAGGAGCTTGAGACCAGCCTGACCAACATGGTGAAACCCCATCTCTACTAAAAATACAAAAAAAAAAAAAATTAGCTGGGCAGGTGGTGGCAGGTGCCTGTAATCCCAGCCACTCGAGAGACTGGGGTAGGAGAATTGCTTGAACCCGGGAGGTGGAGGTTGGAGTGAGCCGAGATTGCACCATTGCACTCCAGCCTGGGTGACAAGAGTGAGACTCTGTCTCAAAAGAAAAAAAAAATAGGACCCCAATGATGTTTCTTCTCCTTCTGTTCCCCGACCCAGTCTTTAGCCCACACCCCAGTTTGAGCTCTTGGCAGATCCTCCCAGACTCTCTGCTTCCATTTCTTTGTCCATGTTCTTCAAGTCTTTTGTCTGAAGTCCCCTTGTGCAGCAAGAGAATAAATGGTCCTAATATTGCTAATCTTTGAACAAAGAAATTTCCAGAAAAATCCTCATATGATGCATTGCTCAGACCTGTGGGAGTATAGGCCATCAAGCCATTAGTCTTTCCTCAACAATTCATCCTTCACAGCAGATATGTGGTCTTATGTGGTTCCTCTTTTTTTTGAGCCGAGTATATGCACAGCTCAAACAGGCTACTTCAGCTTAAATGTAATGGAGGAAGTTCCAGCTCTTCCCACTGATACGATCTGTTTTATCAGTTTGTCAATATGCCAGCTGGTGGAATTGCTGCCGATGGCAGCATAAAACATCTCAAGGCAAGCACCAGCTGTTGGCAGGACAGCAGCAATGGCTGAGAGGATACCAGGCTCCTGCCGGGCTCCAGTGCTCTGTCTTGCTTGACTTACATTTTGTTTGCATCAGTAACTGATATAAACCCCAAATGATCAAGGCTCCAAGGGCCTCAGGGAGTGTAGTTGTGTATGGAGGCAGAACTGCTTAGCAGAGGTGAGCCGATCACTTTATTGGCAGTGGGAACCCAAGAAAGCAACGGGAATGCCAATTGGCATTTCAGGCATGGAGATGCTGGGGGCTGAGTGGAGGAATGATTAATGAAGTGGGGAGTGTCCTTGCTCTCTTTAGATTTTATCCTTCTGCTGTGGTCAAGCCCATTCTGGTCACCAAAATAAGATTCTCAAATTAAAAAAAAAATAATTAAAAGATACACAGAAATTCCAGGAATGGCAGAATTTAAGTTCTCGTTGTGGTGAACTATGGCTATGAGACCAAATGAACTGCATCTGCATATAGTGATAATGTGGTGTGAGAGGAAGGAAGGATCCCAATGCCTGCAGGTGTCAGCACGTGGATGTGCACAGCCCATCCTCAGAGCCTACCTAGATGGAGCCTCCTACCCTAATAGTATCAGTGCAGCAGATGTTTATTGTAAGAGCCAAACTGCGTACTAAACATTCTGGGCATTTTATGTTTTAACCCATTTGGTGCTCGGTCATTATGAGCAGTCTCTACACTTAGCACTGCATTTTGTAGGTGCCACACCTGAGATGTGCAGAGGTTGCTTACTTGTCCGGTGGTGCAGGGCAAGGGGCAGAGCTGACATTCAATCAGTCAGTCTGACTGCAGAGTCCACATCTCGACTGTGAAGATCATGGCTCAGAATTGCTGTGGACAGTTCCAAGCCATGTTGGGAACATTTGTTCGAGTTCAGCCCGAGGCATGTTTCAGAAGCTGAACTCACCTGTCATGCTTCCAAACCCACGGCTTGTTTAATTGATCTTAAAGTTTTCAAAGTCTGAGACAAAACAAATTCTCTGGCTCCTGGTTAATGGCGAGAGGAGAGAAACATGATCAGAATGCCTGTATCTCGGGTGGAAATGTGGGCCCATCCTGTGGCACGCAGTTCTTTCCCCCACGGAAAGCTAAGATGATACAAATGTTCCATCAGCAAAAAGTTCAACAAACAAAAAGACAGCATAGCAGGGTGGGGCGACGGGCTTTGCAGCCAGGATGGAACCACACAGGCTGGCTCTTATGATGGTTGTTAAACAAGTTGATATTTGTAACGCCCATAAGAGACAGACCTATAGTCAGTGCTATAGTAAATCATGATATACATGAAAATGGTTACATAGTCCTATCAGTGGACTTGAGATTGAGTTCTGGCTTTCCTCTCCAGTGATAAAATTTGTTTTTGTTAGAAATTTATCAGTCAGACAATATTAACCATCAAGTTACTCATAGAGCCAGGAAGATTTAAAAATGCACAGGTGAGCGAGACCTGCCAGCATCACATTGCATTTTGGATATGGGACTACTTAGAAAATGGCTATCTTCTCAAGTTCGCCTGGCCTCCCAGTGTCCCGGACCTTGGTCGTTGCTCAAGGAACAGCCTGATCTTGGCCACCACGACAGCTGCCACTGCTCTTCTGTCAGCCCTGCCCCTTCCTCGGCCTCCACCAGGGTGGGTGTGTGCATTACCCTCTTGTCCTGGGGCAGCGCTGGCTCCAACTGCCACTTCCTGACCCTGAGGAAGTCCTGGACACAGGATCTGGTACTTGCAGCAGCTGCCAGGAGGGGACCGGTAGCACAACTTAGCATGTGGGAGTTACGGTCCATGGGACACACTCTACCAGCATGAGACAGGAGAAGGGGAGTGCACTCCACACTTCCTCTCCCCTCCTGGCTCCAGAGAACTGTCCCGAGGCACCGGCTCTGTCCCTCTGTGTGGCAAAGTGCAGCGAGGTCCCGTACCCGGTTCTCTGTGAAACAGTGGCAGCACAGCCCTGCACCGTGTTGGACTGGCTCTGCCTCTCTCCCGGCCTCTCCTCCCTTCTCCTTCTTCTCTCCACCCTGGAATCACAGCTCCTCAGATCCAATAGCCCTTTGGTTTGACCTCAGGTTCTGTTTTCTGGGAAACCTGGCCTGAGACCTGTCTTGAACTGCAATATTCTCCTTTCCTTTTCTGACAGATGCGTTCGATGCGTTCAAACCACTCAGTCCCCTGTGGACAGGTCCTCCCTCTTCCTTCATCATCCAGCTTGGTCCAGACGGTCAGCTTTATTTTTAGGGGCTCTGGTATCTACGCCTGCTGCCACTGCCCAACTCAAGTTTCCTCCCATCTGTCATAGGCATCTGCCTGGACCTCCTGCCTTTTACCAGCTTACTCATTGTTGTAATGTCTTCCCACTAGCCCGATGCATTTTTCATCCCCTTACAATTCCTTAATCCAAGCCTTGCAGAATGAGCTCAGGGCATGTCATTGAGATCTGGCATGACCTGGACTTGACCTGTCTCTTTCCAGTTGTTGCCCATTTGCTTCTACACATTGCAGTCATTTGTTCAACATTTCCTGAGCATCTTCTAAGTGCAGGCCCTGTGGGAGACACTTACAATATCGAGGTCAGCATAAAAGGCAGTCTTTCAGTTTCCTGTGCTGCCGTAATTAATTAGCATGATCTTGGTGGCTTAAAACAATTGAAACTTGTTCTTTCACAGCTCTGGAGTCTAGAAGTTGGTTCCTTCCAGAAGTTCTGAGTGAGAATCTGTCCCAGGCCCCTCTCTCAACTCCTTGTGGCTGCCGGCCATCCTCCACAGTCCCTGGTTTGTGGCTGTATCCCTCCAATTTCTGCCTCTGTGTTCATGTGGGCCTTCCCCCGTGTCTCTGTGTTGAATCTCCTCTTCTTTTTCTTATAAGGACACAGGTCATTTAGGGTGAACCCTAAATCCAGGATGATCTCATCCCAATATCCTTAATTTAAATTACATCTGCAAAGACCCTATATCTAAATAAGGTCATATCGATGGATATGGGGTTTAGGACTTGGAACTATCTTTTTTGGGGGCGCCATTCAACTTGTTACGAGCAGAAGATGATTTTTCATTCTCATGCAACTTCCTGGGGTTGGCATTTAGGAGCATTAGAGATTAACTGTGCTACATTCATTCATTCTGCACGCTCCTCCCTCCCAGAAGAATATTTCCTTCTCCATCTCCTCCTTCTTCCAGGCACAAGTCAAAGGCTGAGTTTCCATGGAGGCTGACTGGGCGGCCTCCTTCCAAGCTGCTTCTACCCCTCAACTTGTGTACTTTGAGTGTGCACTGGAGTCATCTGTCTAGAGTTTCCCTCCCTTTCTGGGTTGTGACCTTCTGGAGGTCCAGGGATGTGTGTGGTACAGTGTCGTTTAGGTGATGTTTACTCAACCAATGTTGAAAGAAATGGAGCCTCCCACCTGGAAGATGACTCTTTTTGGAGTTCTTTCATTACAGTTTTATTTTTTTAGCCTAATAATGTGTTTAGACACTGGTTGAAAACAGTTGCATGGATGATACTCATTACATTTCTTAACTCTTGAAGATTTCCGTGAAAGATAAGACATAATAGTCGTTGTTACTAAGTAATGTATCATGCTTCCTTTTTAGAGTTAATATCTTTGCTCTTAAATACTGTTTACTCAATTTTGTAGACCAAAAAGTCTTGAATGTAATGCATTTTAAATGTTTATTTTATTTAGCTTAACAATGTTGATGAAGAAAGCCCCCAAAGGTAATATAAATGAAAGTAATTTCTGGTTCATGCTTCTCGCTGCCCCATTTCTATTTATTAAAAGTAACCATCAGCAGGTGAAATGACCCACAAGTTATGCTGTGAAAACATAAGCAGCAGATTACCCCATTTTTTTTTATATTGAAAGCAGTCTTGTGAGCTACACCTATTGCTACAAGTTTTACTAAAGCATTTATTGCTTATTTCATGGATTGCTGACTCCTTGGCATTGGTTGGGATGGCTGTGAGGATTTATGGGTAAGCCTTCATGGGTCTGTCTCTGAGAAAAAAATCAAAGGTCTCTCTCCTTCAGTTGAACACAGGACGTTGAGCACTGTGCTTAGTCTGTCACTGAGGCAGGCCGAAGGGAAGCATAGACCCGTGACCACAGTTTCTAGAAGAATATTAAAGAGGAAATATATCTGGCAAATTATCTTTTCTTAAATGGATATTTTCCCTCAGTGGTAACTAAATGCACATAATACAATATTCTAGAAATATAAATTGGTCAATATAGTGAAAAATGTCTTCTTCCCTTCCTGTCTGCCAGCTGCTGAGTTCACATCCCCAGAGGCAATCTGTTATTCGCTTATGTCTGTTACATCCTTCTGGAGACACTCCACCTCTTATAGCTAAATCGGTGACACAGCATACACTTGCTTCCTTCCCTGACAACATGTTTCGGAGCTTATTCTATATAAGTTCTATTTCAGTATAAAACCTCAACATTCTCTTTTACAAGTGGCATATGTTTCTTACCAATAATGTTCTGACATTTATTTAACAATTATATTACTGAAGATCATTTGATATTTGAATCTTTTGCTCATATAAACAAGTGCTGCCCTGAATATTCTCATAGATACACTGCTGTACATATATATGAGTATGTCTGTAGGATATATTCTTAGAAACTGATTTGCTAGGTCAACGTTTATGTGCACTTAAAATTTTGAATTCCACTGTCCAATCATTCTTTGAATAATTTTCCCCAATTAATATTCTCGCCAGCAAAATATGGCAATGCCTATCTCCCAGCATGCTCACCAGCACAATGCATTACCCACATGCACAAATTTTGTGATCTGATAGGTAAAAAATTTTGTGCCCCTGGAGTTTTAATTTGCAGCTCTCTTATATGTGCAGTTTCATCATTCATTTGTGTGTTCATTCTGCTGTTATTAGTTGAGCACTGACTGTGCTCTGGGCTCTGTTCCAGGTGCTAGTGATGCAATCCTGAACAGAGCAAACCCCAAATCTCCTATTCTCATCCAGCTGACATTTTAGTCAGAGGAGACAGGGAAAGGAAGAACAAATAGGTGAAATATATACCTATACGATGGTGATAAGTTCTCCTAAGAAAAACAAACCAGGGAAGGGAGTTAAAGAGTGCAGGTGGAGGATTGTATTTTCCATGGGGGAGAAGGAGGCCTCCTGGAGTAGTTGATGTTTGCACAGAGACCTGACCAGGGTGAAGAAGAGACCACAAAGGTATCTAGGGAGAGATCCAGGAAGACAGGACAGCAAGCACACAGGCAGTGAAGAGTGGTATTCTAAGGACTTGCTCAGCATTCGTGCTGCTCATCAACAGTGCATAACAAACAACCTGAAACTGAGAGGTTAAGCAGCAATCATTTTCATATGCCTGTGAATTCTGTGGGCCAGGAATTTGGACAGGCCTTAGTGGGGATGCTCTTCTAGCACCTTGATGTTTGGGGCCTCAGCTGAGAAGACTTGAATCTTGGAATCTGGGAATCTGGGTTACTTGAGGGCAGGCACTGGAATTTTCCAGAGGCTTTGTTGATCACATGCTGGCACCTGGGCTGGGATGACTCGAAGGCTGGGCTCAGCTGGGACGGTTAAGCAGGGCACCTACCTGTGGTCTCTCCATGACACTGGATCACTCCCTGCAGGGTAGCTAGTTCCTGACAAAGAACATTCTGATGGAAAATGTTCCTAAATTGACACAGGAACATGCCCAGGGAGGTGGCATAGACTCCACTTCTTTTATCAGGGTAATGACAAGGTCATATTATTGGGAGATGTATTAGGGTTTACCTGAAAAATGGAACCAATAGGATATATATATATACACACACACACATATATATATACACACACACACATATACATACATACACACACACATACACATAAACCTGTTAAACTTATATATATGTATATATGAGATAGGAATTTATTTATTTATTTTAAGGAATTGACCAACATGATTGTGGGGGCTGGCAAGTTCAAAACTTGCAAGGCAGGCTGGAGCCCCAGGGAAGAGATGATGCTGCACTTCCAATCTGAAGAAGTCTGGCGGCAGAATTCCTTCTCCGTTAGGTGACCTCAGTCTTTGCTCTCAAGGCTTTTAACTGATGGAATGAGGCTCCCTCACATTACAGAAAGAAATCTGCTAATCCAAAGTTTGTTGATTTCAATGTTCATGTCTAAAAAGCACTTTCATGGCAACATTTAGCCTGGTACTTGACCAAATATTTGGGTGCTGTGGCCTAACCAAGTGAACACTTAAAACAAACCATCACAGGGGAATATTGTTGCTGTCATCTTTAGGAAATGCCATCCTCTACATTATGCATGAAGGAGAACAAAGGGACTGGGATTGTTGGAGCAGGGGAGTGAGGAGGAGCAGGAGGAGGTCAGAGAGGCCACAGGGCACTGATGTACTGGGGCCTTTATGCCACTGGGCTCTGACTTTCACTCTGCAAAAGGAAACCAATGCACTGTTACATTCTTAGAAGGATCACTCAGGGTGCCCTGTAAAGAACTGTAGAAGGGAACAGCATGGAAGCAGGGAGCTCAGTTAGGAATTGCAGTAATCCAAACAAGAGGTTGATATGGTCCTTTTAGAAGATGAAGCCAAGAAGGTCTTGGACATGTTAGGGATGAGAGAGAAAGGGAAGAGTCCAGAATGATTCCGTGTTTTGAGTGAGAAATGGAAAGATGGATTTGAGAATATTTTTATGTTTCATTTGTATTTCTTGTTCTGTAAACTCTCTTATATCTGTTGCCCATTTTTTCTATTGCATTTTGACCTTTTCCTTAAAGATTTATTAGAGCTCATTATGTGTTGAGAAGATAAGCTCTTGTGAAATAAATTGCAAAGATTTTTTTCTAGCTTTCTACTTGTTCTATAATTTGGATTTTTTTGTCACTTAGAATTTATATTTTTGCTACCTGCAGTCTAATTCATATATCTCCTGGGATCAAGCTTTCTTATTTTTCAATGGGAATGAACAAAGGGTGAGGCCAACTTCTTTGCATAAAAATATTTCTTCTTCCAGTAGGCTTGGAAAACAATATTTGTGTAAGCCAGGATTTAGGAGTGATAAAGGTTTGCAATTAACAAATTTATAAACACAGTTTAAACCACTATCTTCACTGCTTGTTCTTCCAAAGCCCCATTTACAGGACAGTTCTATCTTAAAGGACGTTAATTGAATTTTGATTCTTTGCTTTCCTCTTTACTACCACTTCTAATAGTGATTTTGGCAGAGAAATGAAGTAGGCAAAAGAGAGGTTGAATAACAGAGAAGATAATCTAGAAATGTTTAGTTAGCTATTCAATAATTGAGTTGAAACAGTTTTTATCTCTTCACATTGTGAATTTTAGTGCTCTAACCCTTCACTTGCATAATAATTGGATTGAACTGTAGTCAATTATACTCAACAGAAACTTCCCAATAATAAGTATTTATTAATTCAGCTTTATAAAGCAAACACATTGTTCTTGGTAGTATATGCTTTCCAGGAACATGTCTTGCACAAAATTCTCTACCTTCACAAAACCAAATATTATTTACGTATTGATTGTCTCTCTCTCTGAGTTTGAATACAATAAAAACAGATCTGTACTTTATCTGTTTGATAAGAAACTCAACTTTTTATTCTTAATATGTTAAGTTTGGAATTCCCTTTAACAACATTTAAGGTACAGGATCACAAATCTTGGAAATTGGGTAATGCTTCTTGCATCTCATGAAGAGTGTTCTAATGAGATAATCCAGCTTGGGTTTTGATGAATAACAGACACGGCACATATGCATATTATATTCTTTGTACTTGCAGTTCTTAACACTAGACTCACACTCTATCTTGGTCAAACTCCAGGGTAAGTGGACCCTCCCTGTTTTTTCTACATTAGGACCAGCAGTGCAGCTGCTCAGAATCTGTTCTTATTCCCTTCTAGACTGAACACCTCCCACATGATTCCCAGCTTCTTTCTTTTTGAAATCAACTGTTGTTCATTCAATTAATAAGGGTGTATTAACCAATTACTGGTACTCAGTACCATGAGTCATACAAGTAAATGTAAAGAATTTCTCTGTTTCTGAGATTTGAGGCTATTCAAACAAAGCCACTATCAACAATGCGTGACCAATGGCAACTTCTCTTTTACAGAAGAGATAGTGTATAGAAGAGAGAGATGAATATGGCTTGGAATCTGGGAAAACTTTGGAGGAAAATGGAACTTAGTTGTGGCCTTGCAACTTGTGTAAGATATGGAAGAAGCAGGGAGTTTGGGGAAGGACTGTGCTAAGGCTGATTATCATCAGTTCGTTATTCTAGAACTTTATGGTGCTACCACACTTTGACTACTGTCTGTGAATTTTGCTAAATTTGTAATTATGCATGGATATGAAAGCAACATACAAAGAACACTGAACCCAGAAGACAGAGTGTTGACATCTACTCTTAAGCACCTTAGGTTTTTGGAAAGAGAAATTGTGTCCTTTTCCATGAAGAATGGAATGAGTTGAGGAAAGCTTCTGTAAACCCAATCCCTCCTTCCCTCCTCAACCCACCCCCATTTATGGTAGTGTCTTAGAAGCACTGGGGGACCTCGTCTTCTTACCTCCAGTTAATGGGTGTGTTTGTGGCATGCCGGTGTCAGCAGATGCAGATGAAGGGTGCTGGTGTAAGAGAATCACATCCTGGCTGGGTTGAGCCAGCCCAGGTCCCAGTGCATAGAAATAAAGACCCAGTCCCATCACCGAGCAGGCTTTAGCCCCTAAATTTTGACTGACTTATCTCCAAGACCAGACTGCCAGGAAGGATACTTCGAGGTTCCTTGAACTCTTTTATCTGAGATCACGGTGCTCCTGAGTTGGCTGCCTTCCTTATTTTCTAGGTAACACTCTGACCCCCTAAACTATAAAATCATAGTTGTGCCAAAAATAAGGCATCCACGTCGCCCCAAGTCACACGACCCCAAGTGCTTCTCCAAATAGGACGAGAGGCTAAAGAAGAAAAGCAACAGATGTTTACACTTCTTTACTCCATGCCTATTGCAGATTGAGTTGTGTTCCCCAAAAGTATATGTTAAAGTCCTAACCCTCAGAACCAGTGAGCATGGCCTATTTGGAAATGGGGTCTTTGCAGATGTAACCAAGTTAAGGTAAGGCCATACTACATAGGAGTGAGCCCTAATGCAATGACTGGTGTCTTACAAGAAGAGGGAAATTTGGACAGAGAGACACAGTGGAGAAGGCTGTGTGAAGATGAAGGCAGAGGCTGGAGTGATGCAGCCACAAGCCCCGGAACACTGGAGATTGCCAGCTATGCCAGGACCAAGGAAGAGGTGAGGAAGGAGCCTCCTAGACCCTTCAGAGGGAGCACTGCCTTACTGACGTTGCCATTTTGGACTTCTGGCCTCCTGGATTGCAGGAGAATGGATTTCTGTTTTTAAAAGCACCTAGTTTGTGGAACTCTGAGTTTGTTATGGCAGCCCTGGGAAACGAAGAACGGGTGTGATGGTTAAGTTCAGGTGTAAGTTGGACTGGGTTAAGGGAAACCCAGATAGCAGGTAGGGTGTTATTCCTGGGTGCCTCTGTGGGGTGCTTCTGGAAGTGGCTGGCATTTGAATCAGTGTACTGAGGAAGGAAGATCTGCCCTCACCCTGTGTGGGCGGGCACCATCCAACCGGCTGAGGGCCTGGGTAGACCAAAAAGGTGGAGGACAGGTGAATTCACTATTTCCCTTTCGCTCCTTTCTCCCCTTTCTCTCCTGGGGCTGGGGCATCCATTTTCTCCTGACCTTGGACATCAGAACTCTCGGTTCTCTGGCCTTCAGACTCCAGGACTTGCAGCAGTCACTCCCTGCCCCTCGCAGGTTCTCAGGGCTTTGGCCTTGGCCTGAGAGTTACCCCGTTGGCTTTCCTGGGACCCGACCTTGCAGGACACACATTGCGGGACTTCTCAACCTCCACAGTCACGTAAGCCAAGTCCCGTAATAAATGCCCTCTCACCTCTCCCTCCCTCCCTCTCTCTCTCTGTGATGAGCTGTGATTCTCTGGAGAACTCTGACTAATACACAATGCTTAATTCTCTCTGTGATATTAGACATTGTCTTTACATCAGGGCAGTTTTACTCTATGGCTATCCACTCCTGGCACACACACAGATCCTCAGGAGAAGCAGGAGGGAAGGCCTGATGGTGTCTTTGTGGTTCTAGACAAAAGTGAACCCGAAGTGAGCTTCCATCCCAGTCCTTCCCAGTGACTCTGGCAGCTCGCTACCTGGCATCCCCGGCTCCCTTCTCTGCAGGCCCCTACTGGTGCATTGTTCTCCCCATTCTCCTTTTCCTGCTTCTCCCCTGCACTCCTGGCTCTGATTCCATGAGTGTCCCATGTTTTCTCTTCGGGCCCGTGCCTGGATCACCCCTGGGGACTGCTGGCTTCTGAGAAGGCCTTGGTGACCCCTGCTCCTGTGTTCATGCCCTGGTATAAACCCCTTTCTGTGAGGGTCTCAAGGCTGGACCTAGAGACTTGCCTTTGAAATACAGAATAGGCAGTCATGGTGAGACGTCACCTCCAAGGCCAGGTTACGGGAGGCCAGGGCTTGCATGGCGCTCGGCTCACTCTGGCTCTTCCAGTAGCTCGCTTCCATGAATCCTGCAGCTCACTTCCATGAATCCTGCTGCCACGTGGTAAGCTGCTCTTCGGAGAGGCCCAGGTGGCAACAACCCAAGAATGGCCTCTGACTAACGGCCACAAGGAAATAAATCTTGCCAACCACCATACCAATGAGCTTGGAAGAGTCACCTTGCTTGGAGCCTGTGGAAGACCTTAGCTAAACTGCTTAGCTAAGTTGTGTTCTAGAATCAAGAGTAACCCCTGGGTTCCTGACCCATAGAAACTGTGAGATAAGAAATGTTTGTGGCCTTAAATTGCTAAGTTTTGTGGTAGTTTGTTATGCAGCAGTAAATAACTCTCTTATCACACTGTATCCAACGCATGCTTCCTTCCACCACAAGACTCCTGCCAGTGCAGCCTGGAGCCCAAGCTCGCTGTTCCCTCCTCTGGGATGCGTCACATTCGAGACATGGGTGGTGTCTCTCGTGCCACCCTGGTGCCTGGGCTGTACTTCTGCAAAGCTGCCTGTTAATTGCCTGCTCTCAGGGGCCAAGGGCTTCAGAAATGGGTTTCTTCCCTGTTGATACTTGTTCTCCAGTTCCCTGCACCAATCCAAATAGTAGAAAAAACATATGCCTGTTTCATCAAGAAAATACTGCCCCTGTGTTTTGGCATTTATGGCTGAGTTTTAAGATGTAACGATCCCTCCAGAGCTTCCTTCCCAGAAGGATGGCGGGGATAGGGGTGGAGAACAAGGGGTTGGGAGCTCCTCTGAGCACCCTCTCCCTGTGTGAGGTTCTCACCAGCGACATGAGGAAGCGTGTGCAGGTGGGACAATCATTTCGACTGTGATTGAGGAACTTTAGGGAGGAATGGGGAGTTCCCTGGAGAAACACCAACGGTTCACTCTAAGAAGGTGGCCAAGAGTGGCTCTTCCTAACTTTCGCTGTGTTTCTTCCCTGGACCCCAGTGGTGCTGGCGTGGTGTTCACTGCCCCCACATCCGGCCACCAGCCCCAGCACCCACCCTGATCTGTGATACACGGTCCTGGCCCACAGCCACAGCTGATTTATTAGAACCAGATAGCAGCACTAATGAGATTCTCTCAAGAAGGGGTTTGTAATTTTGGACACAGAGGCCTGGGGAATTGGCGGCTCTGGAGTTGAGTCAATGCCCGATACTGATGCAGGGCACATCTCCTATGGACGTGCTGGAGCCCAGAGCAATGCTAATAAGTTCTTTCACAAAAAGCAGTTTCTTGGGAATTAAGTATGAGAATACGCTAAAGACACTTGGACAGACAAGGACAGCCAAGGGGCACGCACATGCCCAGGCGTTGTGTGGAACACTGCTCTTGGGCAAGGTGATACTGGCGTGGAGTTAATCCACTTGCCGTGCACTGCCCTGAGATGCCTACAGAGCACCTGCTGTGGGAGGGCTTTAGAAACCCCTGGATCTTGTCTGTCCCCAGCCTGTTTTCCGTTGCAAGCTTCTTTCTTCCCTTAAGGCTTATACCGTATCTCAGAGAGCAGTTATTTACTTGGTGGCAGGTTGATTCCATTGGACCCTTTCCATCTTGGTGGGGGAAATTCTCTCTCCTAACTGCATGGACACTTATTCTGGATATGGAATTTTATTCTCTGCTCAGCCTGGCTCTGTTAGCATGACCGTGAATGGAATCAATGCCTTCAATAGACTCAAGCTGGCTACAATCTCTCTATCCAGGATGGCTTTGCCTACATGAGGCTGACGGCTGAGTACAACAGCTTCACCATGGAAATGGTGGTTTTCTTCATGTAGCAAGAAGCCTGGAGGGAGGAAGCATAGGGCTGATCCCATTATCGACGTCCCCACCTCCTTCTGTCTTTCTGCTCCTCTGTCCTCGGCAGTAACCTTCCTTCCAGTCTGAAGCAACACTACAGCCATATTCCAGGCAGGTAGAAGAGGGGAAGTCAAAAGGCAAAGCCGCTTGACAGCTGAAACTGTTTATTATTATTATTAGGAAGACAGTTGGTCTCCTGAATGCCATACCTTCATTCTATGGTGTCTGTCTGTCTCCTCCACTGGAAGGTGAGTTACCAGAGGGCAGGGACTGTGTTGATGATGCCACTTTGAATGATCAGTGCCTGTCACAGAGACTGGCGCACAGAAGGCACTCAATAAATGCATTAAATGGGTAAGAAGTCTCCACCTCCTTATTCATCGTGTTTCTAAGGTCTGGCAGAAAGCCCTGGATGGAAGTTCAGAAACCCGAGTCTTTATCCTGATTTTGCTGCATAAACTCTCCAGCTTTATCTTCTCCTTGGCTAAGAGGAGCTGCCTCCTGGAATCCGGATTAGGTGTCCTCAAGTGTCTAATTCTGAGTCACAAGGGAGTTGCTTAGAAGGAACTGAGCTCCTCCTCTGGAGATTGAGATTGTGTGGTATAGAGGGAGGGGTTGGTCCATGGCCTGGCACTTAGGAAGGACTGGAGTGTGTGTGTGTCTGTGTGCCTGTGTGTCAGTGTGTAAGCACATGTATCTATGGGTGCTTGCGTCAGTAGTATGTGAATTTGTGTAAGCATGTATGTGGGCATGTGTATGAGTGTGAGTGCATATGCATGAGTGAGTGTGTGTGAGTATGTGCATGTGTGAGTGATGGGTGTGTGTGCATGTGTGTGTGCACATGTATGAATGTGTGTGTGTGTGGCTGCTCCCTGGCTCTGCTTGGATTGAAAAGTGCTGATAAGTTTGTCATCCTTTCAATGCTCCAGTAGCTTAAACAGAATCTAGCACAAAGGTCTACGTTTTTTTTTAAAGCTTAATTTTGTTGTACAGAAAAATTGGAAACCAAATTGTGGATGCACTGCAGGCAGCAGTGGTGTTGGGAGAACATCTTGGCTCCAGAAGGCTGCATGCTGGAAACATACCTCTCTACCCCCATGCTTGATCTCTGCTGCTGCCTGGGGCCAGCAGCTAATCCCACCTGGCCAGCAGCCGCCCCTTCTGCCCAGCCCCTCTGACCTTGATTGGACAGCCGAGGTGGCCACCTGGGGGCCTGCTCCACTTTGAGGCTCTGTTCTTTGTCTGGCAGTGAGGCTGGCACAGCGTTTTTGCATGAGCTGGGCTGACCCAGTTCTGCTGATGGATCACCAGCCAGTCCTGGGCTGTTTATTTCCCCTCCTGCATCAACCAGGCAGCCCGCTGTCCTCTTATTTTTGTCTGGCAATGCAAGAGAGGCTGCCATGGGTGTGCTAAGTTTCTGATTTCTGTGGTCATAGCAAGATTGTCCTAAATCAGACACAAGGTGTGTGTGCCCACACATTTTATTGTGATTGTTGCTGTATTTAGGTTTTAGATTAGGAGCCTGCTAGTTGCCTGCTCATAGCCAATGGGTGCAGGGGTCAGATGGCTGCCTTTATTTTCACAGGGTTATTCCTATCAAGCGCTGGTCCTGGTTGTGGTGCCACAGCTTTGCAAGCGTTGATGAAGGAGCTCTGCCCTGGGGCTGGCTGAAGGGTGGCCCCTGAGACTGACCCAGCACTGAGCCTCTTGTGTTTCAGTGGAGGCTGCCAGGAGAGCCGACCCAGGGTCCAGAGGGGCTCCTGGTAGTCTCAGCTGTGGGAGGGGATGGGGATCCCTGGCTTTTCAGAGTCGCCCATCTGACAGAGACTTTCTCATTTTCCAGGGCTGGGAGAAACCTTTGGCCTATCAGTGTTTTAGTTCCTTCCAATGAGTTTATGTTGCATCTTATTTATAGCATGTTTTTACATTTTTTTAAAAAAATTAACCGTTTTAAGGAAAAACCGAAGGAAGTTCGAGAGCTCCATTTTGCCTTAAGTATTTTGGACATTTGTGGTCTACGACAGACTCGAGTGGAGAAGTTTTGCTTTCCCCACCACGACCATTAACTTCATACCGAATGCAGAATGTTTGCTGTATTTTACCTTAAGTTATGCCACAGAATATCATTTTTTAAAGAGCTAAACAGTATGTGTACCTCAACTGGAATAATCAACAGGATTGTACAGGACGGTCTGGATCGAAGCTTCAAATACCTGATTTGGGGAAACAGACCAGCTCTTCTTGTCCCATGACTTGTGCGATGAGAGCTGCCTGACGTGGCAGGAGCCGAAATTCCTGGGCCCCCAGTTAAACCTCATGAACTGGCTTTCGTGCTTCCAATGCCCCTTTTGGTGGGCCCTCGATGTACTAGTAGACTCACCTGGGAAAGGCCTTTGACGGAGACATGGCCCCAGAAGAGGTGGTAAGTCCTGACTGCAGGAGGCAGGCACGGCACCTGTGATGAGAGAGACAGGGCTTCCTGTGTGGAAACCACTGTCTACAAAGAACTGTGTGCACAAAAGTCAGAGCAGACACGTGCAGGAGTCACGTTGTTCAGAGATAACTGGAGCACGTGGCAGTCTCTCACTGTGTTCTAAGGCAGTTTCTTATCCTAAAAATGTGGAGTTTTTATGGGGTCCTAGCTTTTCTTCCCCTACACCTAGGTTGCCATGAACATATTCTCTTTCAGAATCCCCTGGAATTGTCTTTATGCAAAAGGGCTTATCCTTCCCTGTCCCCCTTTCTTTCTTCCTCCCTGTTGTGAAAATCATGGCACTCCTCTTGTAGGAAATCTTACTCGTTTCTAAACTGCGCCTTAATTAAACTAAACTTTTCAGCCACGCTCTTTAAGGCTGTTTATTAATCGCACACTGCGTACACAGTTCAAGGGTTTTGCTGACTTATCCCCTGCCATGGACTCTCTGCCCTGCCCTGGAGCTTCTCAGAACAAATGGGATGAACCCACTGTTTCTTAGAGAACTCACAGTCTCTGTTGACCTGGGCACTATTTTACTTCCCTTGACTCTAGCTAAGTGACTCAAATAAGAAGAAGATAACTTAAAATGGAAGATTGGACTCTTGTGCTCATGAAGGATTGAACTGTTCATTGTCAAGAAGAGGTTTGTCCTTGAGCCTTCAACTCACTATGGGCGGCCCCCAGGTCCAGGCTCAGCATCACGTGGGAGGGCACAGTGCACTGATGCCCTCATCACAGTGGGGGTGTCCTGGGGCACTTTGTCCCCCAGGCTGCCAGCCTTCATCACTGGACTGTCGCTAGGTGACCAGGGCGGACAAATGGGTTAGACCTTCAGTTGATACGGAAGAAACTAAAGCTTCTGAGAGACAGAAATTCCGATGGTATGTAAGGCAGAAATGAAATTTACTTTTAAGATATACAAATTGCACAAAAGTTTCAAAACAAGGAGGAAAAATGTTTACAAAGAGAAAAGAACAAAGAAAAGCTCTTTCACACACTCAATCAGTGAGTGTGTGAATATAAGTGACTGTACATATGTGTGAACGTGTGTGTGAGTGTATGAGTGCATGTGAGTGCATGGAAGTGCATGTGTGTGCATGTGTGCATGTGTGTACATGTTTATTCATGTGTGACTGTGTGTGAGTGCATGTGAGTGTGTGAAAGAGCATGGGTGTGAGAGTGTGTGCATGTGTGTACGTGCTTATTAGTATGTGACTGTGTGTGGGTGAGCATAGGAAAGTGTATGTGTGTGCATGCATGAGTGCGTGTACATGTTTATTCATGTGTGACCGTGTGAGTGGAAGAGCATGTGTGTGAGACAGCATGGGTGTGAGAGTGTGTGCATGTGTGTATACATGCTTATTAGTATGTGATTGTGTGTGAATGTGAGTGCATGAGAGAGTGTGTGAGTGTATGGGTGTGAGAGTGCATGTGTGAGTATCCAAGTGTGGGTAGCTGTGTATATGAGAGAGGTGTGAGGGTGAGTGTGTGTGCATATGTGTGTGAGTGTGCTTGAGTATGTGAATGTGGCTAAGTGTGTATGTGAGAGTTGTGTGAGTGTGCAGAGGGCGTATGTGCATGTGTGCTTATGTGTAACCATGTGTGTATGAATCCATGTAAGAGTGCGTGTGTGGGTGGGTGTGTGAGTATGAAAGTGTGTATGAGTGCACAAATCCAGGAACGTTAAATTTGAGTTTTATGTTTTGTATCGGTGGTCCCATCCCCAACCCTTTTGGTACCAGGGACTGGTTTTGTGGAAGACAATTTTTCCACAGACCAGGTGGGCTGGGGGATGGTTTTGGGATGATTCAAGTGTATTCCATTTACTATGGACTTTATTGCTATCACAATTACATTGTGATATATAATGAAATAATGATGCCACTCAACATCATGAAGAAACAGTGGGAGCTTTGAGCTTGTTTTCCTGCAACTAGACGGTCCCATCTGTGGGTGATGGAGACAGTGACCCTGAAGTGTGTTGCTTTATGTCCGGTCTACTCTAATCTCATTTTGGTTGCTGTCACTGCAGACAACCCTGCTTCACAAAGATAGGACCTTGGAAACGGAAGCAGGCTTTTCAGTGCTTTTACGGCAATCTCAGGATATTCTTTAACAATTCAGAATGTATGGAAGATTTGAAGTTGTCTCAAACATACTTCTAAGTTCACCATCATTTGCAATCTCAAATTGCAAAATGACGGTGATCCTCTTCTAGCGCGGACGAAGTCAGTTCACCTGGCTGATTCATAAGTGCGTCGCGGATCCATTCCTTCTCAGTTCAGGGGTATTTTGTGATTGGGAGTTAACGCTCAAGCTTCTCTGAAAGCTGAGGTTAGTGATCGTGTGCCAGCTGGGGGGAAGAAGGCCCTGGCTCGGTCTCTTTCACAATCTCTGCTAATGTTGAAACATGTCAGGAATCCCAGTGTTCACTTGTCGCCCCCACAATTCCAGTTTGGCTTTGAATGCAGCTGCTTAATCTACCGACTCTCTGCTGACGTGAACACAGTTGCCCTTCTCCCCTGAAGTGACAGATGAAGTTTGTAGAGCAGGTTGAATATGTCACACAAATAAGCAAGGTTTGCAGCCCATGCTGTGTCACTGACACGTGCTGCCAGTGGTGACTGCTGTTTTGAAAGAAGTCTCTGGAGCGGCTCTCATAGCTCAAAAACTCTGGCCAGTGATCTACCTTTAGAAACCACCTCACTTCTGTGTATCAGAGAAGCCATCTCAGCCTATCACACGTGTGTCACTCTAAGCACACGTGTATCAGAGAAGCTGTCTCCTATCACACGTGTGTCACTCTAAGCACACGTGTATCAGAGAAGCTGTGTCACTCTAAGCACACACGTATCAGAAAAGCCATCTCCTATCACACGTGTGTCACTCTAAGCACACGTGTATCAGAGAAGACATGTGTGCTCTATATCCATCTCCTCACAGAGCTGCGCGAACAGATGTGAGCTAAGGGCACGTACTTTAATGTGGTTGATAACTTTGATCACATGCTGCAAAACTTTGTTAAGTTCAGGTGACATTTTTGCCTACAGAGCATTTCTCTATGGATGACAGAGTGCAGAGACTCACATTCAGAAGTGACCTCCTTGACCCCAAGTAGTGAAACCAGAAAGCCGTTCAGTCATGGCAGCCACTCTGTCATGCACTGAAACAAAACGGCCAGTTCAGTTTTCCTGATATGTAATCATTAAAAAATTTAAGTCGTTTTGCAGCAATAGTGTTTGCTGACAACCAAAGTACACCTAACATATCTTCATGCACATCCTCCTGAAAATATATCCTACAAAGACAAGCATTGTTGCCTTGCCAACACTGGTAGACTTGTTAACCTGAATTGTGTACCACAGTGTCTTATTAATCCCCTCTGACAATTGTGCCTCAATATCCCCTGATATTTTATCTATTACTCTAGTTATAGTGCTAGCCCAAAGAGGAACACGTGCCACCTTTCAAACTGCAGCCTCTTCTAAAAGTTCACGACCAATGTCCTTAGCAGCAGGCAGGATTAACTCTTCACCAACAGTAAAGGGCTTCTTAGCTTTAGTAATGTGGTTAGCCACTAAGAATGATGCTCTCAGTGCAGACACATTTGATGAAGGGGTGGCCTTCATTCATTGCTTCTGTTCTTCATGTTCACATTTTTTTCTTTGAAAAACCCCGAAGGCATGTCTTTTAATGCAGGGTGCTTAGTCTCCATGTGGTGAAGCAGTTTTAAAGGTTTCATGGCTTCCACTGGAGAGTCACCACATGGAATACAAAGCGGACTTGGAAAATGTGATCACCTGTTGCAATGAACCTGTCATTTAAATAGGACTCCTGGTTTTTTCTTCTAAATGCAACTTGCTTTATGTTGTCAGTCTTAGGGTCTTCTGCTGTCTCATGATTGGGTCTTTCCCCCTTTTCAAATAAGCTCTCCAGTGACTTTTTTGTTTTTTGTTTTTTGTTTTTACTGATTTTGGCTAGGGTTAGCTTTGGAGCTTACCAAAGCTGTTGCTGATACAACTGTACAGTGCAGGAAAGAGGCGTGGACAGAAGTGGTAAATAAAATAATGGTAGACCATGCGTGGACTAAAATAAGTGTCAGATTCTGACTTAAAGCCTGCCATCAGATGCAGCTGTACAATTGAAATACATCAACTCACTGGCCACCAGAAAGCCTTCCACCAGATGCAGCTTAATTGTCACTTGCCACTCTCTGATAGGGTTTTGATACGAGTTTGCAAGCAACTGATTTATTAGGGTCTCTGTGCAGTCAAACCTCTCACTACTGTTAATCCGTATTTTCAGCCACTCCCCAGCACTAGCATTACTGCCTCAGCTCCACCTCAGAAGATCGTCGGTCGTAAGATTCTCATGAGGAGCATGCAATCTAGATCCCTTGCATGACCAGTTCACAAGAGGGTTTGCACTTCTACAAGAATCTAATGCCACCACTGATTTGACAGGAGGCAGAGCTCAGGTGGTCATGCAAGCAATGGGGAGAGGCTGTAAATACAGGTGAAGCTTCACTGGCTCACCTACCACTCGCCTCCTGCTGTGTGGCCAAGTTCCTAACAGGCTATGAATCAGTACCGGTTCGTGGCCTTGGGGTTGACGACCCCTGTTTCATACAACATTATTCATTTAAGTTTTTAATTAACTATTATTTTTACCATGTAAACAATGGAAACATGAAACCCAAAGAGGTAATTTAGTAGCCTTCTGGATTCAAAATTGCAAGTGTTTACATTACTAGGCAATTGATTTTATGTGTGTGTTTGTATTTGTATGCGTGTCTATTAGTAGAATTGTTTTCTGCTGCATTTTAGAAAAGTGGTTGAAAGTTAGTGATTACAAGGAAGACCCACAGACCTGACATCATGTTTGTAGTCTAGCTTTCTTTTTCTTTTCCATAGTGAGTATACCAATGGCTTAGTAACTATTTTTCAATTTGTTGAATTTGGCATTAAACAAGTACTACCTTCATTGAAGTATAATGCTGTTTATTATGTGTTAGGTACAGCTTTGGCTGGTAGTTTTCTCTCCTTTCTTTGCAAGTCAGATTTTAGAAAAATAAATTGATTTCTTAGAATCACTGGTTGTGGTGCATGCTAGCGGGGGGACTACTGCTAATGGGATATTGAGCACATTAGATAAAAGGTCATGTCCTTTCAGGAACACGGGCAGAGCTAGAGGCCATTATAGAGGCAAAATAATGTGGGGACAAAACACAAGTGCTGCATGTTCTCACTTCTAAGTGGGAGCCAAATGATGAGAACACATGGACACAAGAGAGGAACGACAGACACTGGGGCCAGCCAGAGAGTGGAGGGTGGGAGGAGAGAGAGAAGCAGAAAAAAATAACTTTTGGGTACTAGGTACCTGGATGATGAAATAATCTGCACATTGAACCCACGTGACACAAGTTTACCTGCATAACAAACCTGCATGTGTAGCCCTGAACCTAAAATAAAAGTTAAATAAGCAAACAGCTAAAGCACATGTGATCACAGAGGTTTCAGATAATTTCAGAAAGTTCACAGCCAAATCCAATAAGCTCGTTGCTCACCACCTTTTATAATATTCCTGCAATGTAAGGCATTTGTAATTCTCTCTTGGCTTGGCTTCTTTCAGAAGGCTGGACCGGGGAGCCTGGTCCTTTCTTTAACTTCTCTATTATTTGAGTATTTCTTTCTCTTTAGCCTTGACTATCTTTGACCCTTGGCCATTGTGGTAGTGTCTAGTCTCCCTCATTTCTTTTTTAGATAAGCATTTTGTATTTTTAGCTGATGTTGGAAAGGGACTTTTTACTAGTGTATTTTCTAACAAGCTATTGGTAACACAAAGTTGTAACATTTTATATTCACATTGAATTTGATGAACTTACTGTGGTTCTACATTAGTTCCAATTGTTTTTAAAAATAGGATAGTTTTTTTCCCCTCTAGAAGTCCCCCTGTACTTCTAGGGGGAAAAACAAGATACTTTCACCTATTTTCCGATGAGTTTTCCTCTTCTTTCTGATTTGTACCTTATAATATCTTATGTTTAACTTCCAGAAATAAGGTAAACATTAGAGAACTTATCAGTCAGTCATAATGCTCTGATTCTTGATTTCAGTGGGAAGGTTGCTTGAGTTTTAGATAAGATTTTTCTTATCGACTTAAGATAGCTGTCCTTTATCATTTGAGTATTTAAAAAATCTGTTTTGCTAAGAATTTTAATCTGTAATGGTTGTTGAATTATACCAAAGGCCTTTTAAGTATCCATTAAAATACTTGTTTTCTGATTTGATCTTTTGAGGTGACAGGTTAATATTGTAGTAATAGATATCTTAATATTAAATTGCATATTATATTTTGTTGAAATGTTCTTTTAATGCATTAATTCAATTTGTCAATATTTTAGGATTTTTATATCTCTATTTACATGTATGCAACCTCTGTCAAATGATGGCATGAGATTGTGTTAGCTACTTAAAATGAATCAAAAAACTTTTTATATTCTCCCATACATTCTATTAGTGTCATTAATGATCATTTCCTTGACCCTGTAAAAGAATTACCGGAAGACTTATAAACATATTTATGGCTTTAAAATATATATAATTTATATATTTATATACAATATATATTTTACACATAAATAAATATTTTCTCTATATTATATACATTTATGACATATTTAAATACATATCATAAATATGCATTTATAACATATTTATATATTTATGATATACATGAATATATTATATCAATATATTAATATATAATATATAAATAAATATAAATAATAAATATATAAACATAAAAATTATATAAAATATATAACAGAATATCATATATAATATATAATTATATATTCTATATAAGTGTACAAAATAAATAATACATATTATTTTGGAGTAGTTCTAGATTCACAAATCACAAAGATAACATAGAGTGTGTTTACATACCCACACCCAGTTCCCCCTGTTGTGAACATCTTACGTTAGAATGGTACGTTTGTTAGAATTAATAACCAATGCTGGTACATTTCTATAGCCAAACTCCATTCTTGATTCAGAGTTCCTCAGTGTTTTCCCAATGTGGTTTTCTGTCCCAGGGTCTGGTCAGGAAAGCTACATTGTATTTGGGCATTGGGTCTCCTTACAGTCCTCTTGGCTGTGGCAGTTACTCAGATTTCCCTTGTTTTTGTGACGCTGGCGGTTTTGAGGGACACTGGGCAGGTGTTTCATTGAATGCCCCTCTACTGGGATGTGCCTGGAGTTTTTCTCATGCTTAGACTGGAGTCCTGTGTTTTGGGGAGGAGGACCACAGAGGTGAGGTGCAATTTTCATCACATAATGTCAAGGCCATGTGAGAACCAGCATCATGATTCATCACTGCTGACGCTGGCCTCGTTCACCTGGCTGAGGTCATGTTTGTCAGGTTTCTGCCACACCTGCCCTTCCATTCTGTCCTCTTTATGAGGAAGTCGCTATGTGCAGCCCACGCTTAAGGCGCGGGAAGTTATGCTCCATCTCTTTGAGGACAGAGTATGTATAATTTATTTGGAATTGTTCTGCATGGGATATTTGTCTCTTCTTCCCCATTTATTTATTCAATTATTTATTTATTGCAGAATGTCTTCATGGATATCAATCTTATACTTTTGGTTATTATTCAAGACTAGTTTGTTTGTTTTGTTGCCAAATTTGTTCAAGTTCTAGCCACTGGGAGTGTCTTTGGTTGGCTCTTGTGTCCTTTTGACATTGTGAGATTAGTTTTTTTTTTTCTTCTTAGCGTTTCCTTACTTTCTGGCATTGGAAGATGCTCCAGGCTCAACACAGAATTAGCCATTTCTCTAAGGAGCCCTGGTTTCTTTTATTGCAGAATGGTATTAGCTGCTATTTGGTATTTTTAGCTGCTTCACAAGGAGCTGCTAAAAAATAAAAATAAAAAAATAAGTAAAAGAAATTAAGATCTGGGTGCTAGGTTTGTGGTCTTTTACGGAGGTAATATTTTTTTTTTTTTTTTTTTTTTGAGACAGGGTCTCACTCTGTCACCCAGGCTGGAGTGCAGTGGTGCCATCTTGGCTCACTGCAGCCTGCACCTCCTAGGTTCAAGCTATTCTCGTATCTCATTCTGGAGCCTGATACTCAGCCTCCAGAGTATCTGGGACTACAGGTGCACGCCACCAGGCCCAGTTAATTTTTGTATTTTTTGGTAGAGATGGGGTTCTCTATGTTGGCCAGGCTGATCTTGGACTCCTGACCTCAGGTGATCTGCCCATCTCAGCCTCCCAAAGTTCTGGGATTACAGGTGTGAGCCACCGCGCCCTGTCTGTGGAGGTAATTTTTGATGACAAGTATTTTGAAGCTTTTCTCAAGTTTGGCAATTGAGATTTTTCTGGGAAATCAACTTTTCTGAGATTTCAAGTTTAATTGGCATGCACTTGTACAAAGTATGTTTTATTATTTAAAAAATGTTATTTCTATATGATTTCAAGCAATTTTTGGATTAGTTTAGCAATTCTATTTGATCTTTTAATTTATTAACTTTCATTTTGATCTTTACTCTTACTTTCCCAGGGACCACATTTTTTCCACTTTTTATGTTCATAATTTTTTTTTGTGTGTGTGTGTAGATGCTTAGTTTTTATCCATGGTTTCTCTTTTAATAGTGAAATCATTTAAAGAAATGAAATTTGCTTTTAAATAGAACTTTGGCCCCATACCCTGGAATTTGACAGGCTTCAGCTGTAATTAAAATAGCAAACTCTTTAGTTACTTGTGAGGATGTTTTAAAAGATCTGGAAGAAAGTGTTTTCATTGAAGCTGTTACTAATGCCTATTTTTTTCTGCTACCTTATAATAAATAATATATTTATTACTTATAAACAAAGTCATTTTTGAGCAATTCTGTATCTCTTTGTGGTGTCTACAGGAGGAGAGTACATTCATAAATACATATTTATGTGCTTTACACTGTCCATAGCCTTGGTGTCAGTAATCTGTAATAGTGAGAGTTCTAAGTCCTGCTCCATTTTCATTTTTAATCAAATGTTCTTTTTATTTCAATCTCCTTTTCTGCACAGATTTTGAGGAGACACTACTTGGCTCTTGAAAATTTCATGATTATTTTCCTTGTCTTATAAATTATCCCTTAACTTGATGTAAATGAGCTTCATTATCACATTTAATTCATTTTGTCTTGAATTCTAGTTGGTCTGCTCTTAACAGTTCTCTGATTTCTTTTTTATTATCTTCCTTCATCTTTTTGTTTTTAACTTGTGTACGTTGTTATTTTAGTCTCTCTTCTGTAAGCAGCCCATTGATTGACATTGCTTTTTAGTCCAGCTTGAGTGTCTCTGTCCTTTCTGTTAGGTGGAGGTTTGCCTGATTAAATATATCACTGCCGGGCTGGGCGTGGTGGCTCACACCTGTAATCCCAGCACTTTGGGAGGCTGAGCGGGGGTGGATCATGTGAGGTCAGGAGTTCGAGACCAGCCTGGCCAACACAGTGAAACCCCGTCTCTACTACAAATACAAAAAATTATCTGGGCATGGTGGCAGGAGCCTGTAATCCCAGCTACTTGGGAGGCTGAGACAGGAAAATCACTTGAACCCCAGAGGCGGAAGTTGCAGTGAGCCAAGATCTTGAGCCATTGTACTCCAGCCTGGAGAACAAGAGCAAAACTCTGTTTCAAATATATATATATATATAAAA
>NW_012109696.1:611995-637391 GCF_000951045.1 Mandrillus leucophaeus | reverse complement strand
ATATTATATATATACATATATATGTCATATATATTTTATATATATATAGCTGCTGAGGGCATGTTTAAACTGTCTTCAGATCTTCTTCCTCCTCCTTTTCTTCCCCCTCTTCCTTCTTCTATGGGTAGGTCCTCCCTTAAGGCAACATCATGGATAGTGGCCATATTTTCAGTTCGAGCTCTCCACGGTGAAGCCAAAAAATCACATTCCCACCCACCCTCAGCCTGAGATGCAGGCACGCAGCTGGCTCTGCCCATCATATGCACCCATGCGCCTTGGATCCTGAAGAGCACAGGGTGAGTGCCTGGCGGGCAGAGGGGACCTTATGAAGTCCACTCTCTGGGGTGAGGAGCAGCCCAGCTCTCTTGTTAGGCAGCAGGGGTGATGGAGGGTCTGGGTCTGAGGTGCAGGTACTCACCATCATGGAGCCCATGTGTGATGGCACAGCACAGAGATCTTCATAGGGTGCGACCCCTCGTGCAGCCTGCAACGTCCTTCCTGGCTGCCCAGTGCCCACACTGGACTCTTTTGCTGGATACCTGTTATCTTTAGCAATTCCTTCCAACTTAAACTGGCCACTGTGGGCTCTCTTCTTACCCCAGCTGGGCAGCATGGCGTGTCTTCTTCGGGCATGGGGTCTTTTGAACAAAACCCTGAATGATACCAGGAACAAGGAGCTAACCTCTCAAAACCTGTGATGCCATAACATGTAGACTGTGCAGGGAAGGACATGGTCTTCCTGCTGGTGGCCCCTGTGCCAGGGATCTCTGCAGATGCAACAGCACCAGCAGCACCAGGAACGATTGCCTGCATGCCACAGGGTGCCCTAGAGGTGGAGTCTAAGGGCCTTACTTTCCTGGGTTTCCTGGGTTGCATTCTTGACTGCCTTTCTCAGTTTATTCACAGAGGCTGTCTACTGATCACCCACCAGTCCCTGAACAACATTATACAAAAAGCCTTGCAATGGACTGAATGTCCATGTCCCATTAAATTCCTAAGTTGAAATCCTCACCAGCAAGGGGATGGTATTGGGCAGGAGGGCTTTTGAAATGTGGTTAGGTCATGAGGGTAGCATCCTCATGAATGGAATTAGTGCCCTTATAGGAAGATACATGAGCGCTCTGGAACTCTCTCCACCCTGTGAAGCTACAAGAAGTAGGTAGACTGCAACCTGAAGAGGCCCCTCCGCAGAACCTACTGTGATCTCAGACTTCCAGCCTCCAGAACTGTGAACAATAAATTCCTAATGTTTATAAAACATTGAGGCTATGGCCCTTTGTTATAACAGTCTGCAGTAAGACAGCTGGTGACACATTTACATCTCAAATTGAATATTCAAACCGGGTTATGCTGTTCATTTAGGGTCTTCAGGCTTCAATGAGTTTATGATTTAGTCTGGTGAGCAAAGGGTCTCTCTACAAAGCGTCACAGTTGGCAGACTCCAGAGAGCATTTTTCTGAGACCATCACTGGGTGTGGTAGAGTAGGAGAGGCAGCTGTCTATTTCTGGTAGGTGCAAATGCCCTCATTTTCTGAACAAAATGCTTGATCGTCTCTTTGGAACTGTCCATCTTGTTCTGGTACAGAGAGTGGAACATGTGGTATGTTTTTTGAGAATATGATGCAAAATCTGTTTCCATATTTGCTATAGGTAGAGGGAATTTTTCCCAGAAAAATGTGGTTTGTGATGCTTTTGCATGTTTTGCTTTCTTTGTTTTTCTCATGCCCAGCATCTCACAAAGTCCCAGGCACCACTGTGGGAGGTTCCTATGGTGGCCGCAACAAATGGCCAACACTTAGTGGTTTAAACTCACACAAATGTATTATCTTACAGATCTGTAGGTCAGCTGTCTGATATGGATCTCACTGGACTAAAATCCAGGTGTTGTCAGGGCTGTGTTCTTTTCTGGAAAAACCATTTCCTTGCATTTTCCATCCACATTGCTCCACCTTTGAGGCCAGTAATGTTGGACTGAGTCCTTTTGAGCTGCCATCTTCTGGGTCTCTCTCCAATTTTCTCATCCACTTTGACTCTTGTGATTACACTGAGCCCTCCTAGATAATCCAGGATAATATCCCCATCTCAGCGTCAATTGATTAGTAATCTTAATTTCATCTGCCATTGTCAAGTAATCTAATGTGTTCACAAGTTCACATGTGGACATCTTTGAGGGTCAGGATTCTACCCAACGCATACTTAGTGGTTTATGCAGTTTTGGAACATGACAGCTGTACTGAATTTGGGAGGAGGTGTGTCAGTCATGGCTAGTGTATTAGTTTGTTTTCATGCTGCTGATAAAGACATACCCGAGATTGGGCAATTTACAAAAGAAAGAGGTTTAATGGACTTATAGTTCCACGTGGCCGGAGAGGGGCCTCATCATCATGGTAGAAGGCAAGGAGGAGCAAGTCATGTCTTACATGGATGGCAGCAGGCAAAGAGAGAGAGCTTGTGCAGTGAAACTCATGATTACATGGTCCCACAATAGGCTGTCTGCAAGCTGAGGAGCAAGGACAGCCAGTCCACGTCTCAAAACTGAAGAGCTTGGAGTGTGATGTTTGAGGGCAGGGAGCATCCAGCACAGGAGAAAAATGTAGGCTGGGAGGCTAGGCCCATCTCTCCTTTTCATGTTTTTCTGCCAGCTTTATATGTGCTGGAAGCTGATTGGATTGTGCCCACCAGGTTAAGGGTGGGTCTCCCTCTTTTGGCAACACCCACACAGACACACCCAGGATTAATACTTTGTATCCCTCATGGGCTGACTCAAATGTTAATCTCTTTTGGCAACACCCACACAGACACACCCAGGATTAATACTTTGTATCCCTCAATCCAGTCAATTTGACACTCAGTATTAACTGTCACAGCTAGAATGTCACCATACAAACATAGAATTTCCTAATTCAACTTTCAACTGGGACAAACAATTATTTGGTACTATGGAGTGCCAGTAACAGCAGTGCACTGAGATGCTGCACAGAGGCTCCTAGCTATGGTGATTTTTGCTTGGGATTGGAATATGTGTAACAAGCTTCGTCATGGACCTGAATGAGATGGTTTCAGTATGGAAAGGTCAGAGGCTCCTGTGCTTCTCTAGGATATGTAGACTTCACAGCTATCTCTTAAAATTTTTAAAATAATGTTAAACTTACAGAAAAGTTGCAAGCTAATACAGAGAGTTCCTTTCTACCCCTCACCTAATTTTCCCTGTTGCATAACATAACCATAAACAAATATCAAAATTAAGAAATTAACTGGTACATTACTGTCAGCTAAGCTGCAGGCTCTAGTTGGAGACCACTGGTTTTCTACAAATGTCCTATCCTGTTCCAGGATTACATCTGGGATCCACTTGGTATGCAACTGCAATGTCTCCTCTCTCAGTCTGTGATAAATCCTTAGGTTTTCTTGCTTTTTATGTTCTTGATACTTTTGAAGTGTACTAGTTAGGTATTTTGCAAAATGTCCTTCAATTTGGGGTCATCTGATATTTTCCTATGATTAGATTGAGGTTATGCATTTTGGGAAATAATACCACATCCAATTTGTAATCTGGATTTTGTGAATAGGTAGACATTTAGTTCACTTTCGTCATGACCTCCCACAGGTAACATGCCCCTTTGTATTATCTCCCAGTCCTTTGCCCCTCTTACGAACTAAGTGTTAGAAATCTTCCCACCTCTGATGACCCTTTTCTCCAATGCATTTCATCAACACCTACACATGGGTTGGCCGTCACTTGAAACTGCTTCATGTATAAGACCATAGTCTCTGGATCTACTTTTCTTCAATAAATCCTCTTACTCTTATACTTCTGTGCTTTCACTCATTCTGACCTTGATGCAGTTTCCTCATTCTGACCTCTAGTTTTATGCCTTTCCATTTTCTTCCTCCTGCATCCTTCCAAAGGTTGTGTTGAAGATGACATGAGATGATGAAGGGACAGCATGGCCTGGAGTCCAGATGTGAGGCAGCACTGGGATACCAGCATCTTTCTAGCTTTGCTCATCTTTTCCTCAGTCAGTCCCTTAGTCATCTTTCATGCATGCTGTCATTGGCAAGGAATTGACCTTTTGTTGCCATTCTCATTTTCCCTTGGTGAATTCAGTCATCCTTTTGCTCTCTGTTCATATTATGCAAATATAAAAATAAAAATAATCCTGATAATGTGTCCTGCTGAAAGACGAAAAAACTATCCGATCTCATTGGGATCCAATGCAGTACGACTCTCCTTTATTCATTTTTAAACAACTTCTAATTCTGAACACTTTTCCCTTGCTAAAGTCCCTAAACAGATCTCTTTGCTACACATCCCACCAGAATGTCAAATAGCATCTGTCCAGCTTGTTTACAAAGTCCTCCTCTCCAGCTCCCAGTTTACCTGGGTCTGTGCATAGTCTTCTTTCTCCTCACTGTCTTAGAGGCAAGGTCTGTTCTTTTCTCTGAGGCTAACACTTCTGTCACCTTTCTCTGGGCCTCCCTGTGGCAGCAATCAGTCTTTCTCTGTCCTTTGCAAGTCCTTTCTCTTAACAACAAGATACTAGTATCTTCTTTATTACAAAGAAATTCTGTAGTCTGTTAACTTACCTCCCTTCTCACTCAAGTTCTTCAAAGGTTGAAATCATGCTCTGCCTCCAGGTCCTCATTTCTTATACTAAAATCTGGCTTTGTTTCCTCCACACTATTGGAATTCTTCAACTTAATTGTCAGGCTTAATGAATCTAACTCTACTTGGGCTGCCTGTGAAATCTGCCATAACTAACACATATCAAAACCCACTCCTCCAGGCTTCCATGACAATCAGAGTAATGTCCCAGCTCTCACTGTCATCCCTCCATCTCCTTTGGGAGTGCAGGTTGCATGGTGTATTAGTCTGTTCTCACACTGCTATAAAGAAATGCCTGAGAATGGGTAACATGTAAAGACAAGAGGTTTAATAGGCTAATGATTCTGCAGGCTGTATGGGAAGCATGATGCTGGCATCTGCTTGGCTTCTGGGTAGGCCTCAGGAAATTTACAATTATGATGGAAGCCAAAGTGGCAGCCAGCGTGTCACATGGCTGGAGCAGGAGGAAGAAAGTGAAGGGGGAGGTTCCACATACTTTTAAACAAACAGATTCCATGAGAACTCACTCATTGGCATGAGAACACCACCAAATGGGATGGTGCTAAACCATTCATGAGAAGCTCCCCACCATGATCCAATCACCTCCCACCGGGCCCCACCTCCAACACTAAGGATTACAATTTGACATGAGATTTGGGTGGGGACACAGATCTAAACCATATCATATGGCTACCACTTAACTGTTGTCTGTGCTTCTCCCTTCATCAACTCTCTCTTCTTTTTCCATCTCTCCCTGAGTCCTTTCATAACTTTTCATGGCTTTGACCATTGCTTCAATACAGAGGACTCAAACTCTGTGTTTCTAGTCCTGTCTTTAGTCCTGAGCTTCCTAACTCTCAGCCCCACACTCCTGTATCCCAGAAGCAGGATACAAGATGCATCATCTCCCAGTTCTCCTTACTGTTCTTACTTCCTGCTTTTCCTGCCAGAAGAAGCTGAGCATAGGACAGTGTTCCTGGTTTTACGAGATGTTCTTTCTGCCATCAGTCCAAAGTTTATCAATGGGAACTTTGAAGTTCTCTTCTTTTCCAGCATTTTTGCAGCATTAAGTTCTGCTTTTCTCCTTTACAGCCTTTACTTTCTTGCAGTTTGGTTTCCATTTGTCATATGGAAGCTCCTAGGTTTCATTCGTAGTTCCATTGATTCTCATAGTTGCATGTCATCTACGTTCCTTTGGTTGATATCAATACTACCCAAGTGCTGGCAGAGTTTCCCCAAATGTTGACTTTAGTGCAGTCCTCTCTGCTTTGCTCCAAGCTAGAGGAGCGGTCATTCCATTTGCATGGACCACAGTCATCTTGGACTCAACATGTCCAAGTGGAATTAATTTTGTTCCCTTCTGAAACTCTCTTTCTTCAGATTCCCTCTGGTGGTGAATGTAAAGAAGCCAGAAAATAGAAGTTATCCAAAGCTCTTTCCTCTCACTTATTCCCAGGGAAGTGCTGGAGGTTGCCTTCCCACTATCTCTGTGTTTGTCCCTTCCTCTCCACCTATGGGGTTTTTGCCTTTGTTCAGGTTGTCATCTAGCAGTCTCCTAACTGGTTTCTCTGCTTCAATTCTTTTTCACTTCTAGCTCAACCACTCCACAAAGGACAGAGTAGAAAATTCGAAATGTGAATCCAGTCTGGACCTTGCTCTGACTAAAATCTTTCAGTGGTGCTTTCCATCACCTTCAGAATGAAATCTGTTTCTTAACTTGTGTGTATCAGTCAGCTCTTGCCATAATAATGCTGCAAAACAGAACATCCCCAAATGTAGTGGTTTACAATGACAACCGTTTTTTCTAATGCTTATGTGTCTCCAGGTTGACTGGTTCAGTTGTCCCAGTTGGGGCTTGCGTGGGCCTCCCTGTCTCAAGTTACAGGTCAGCTGGGCTTGGCTCTGCACTGTGGGTGGAGTTCAGGCCTACTTACTACACATGGGTTGAAGGTGCAATTTTCACTTGGGACGTACCCTTCATGTGGAAGATAACTAGGATAAAAGAAGGTGAGTGGAAACAGATGCTTCTTGAGGCTATGGTCTGGAACTGACACTTACTCACTTCTAACCACCTTCCACTTGCTAAAGAAAGTCTACATTGTGAAGTCTAACATAAAGGAGGCGGGAGCATGTACTCTGCCCATGCTGGGAGACATGCAAAGACACAGGGAATGGGAAAGGATGTAAAACTTGAGCACATGGAGTGCATGAAGGACTGCAAATGACAACTCCACTAGCACAGGGGACGTAGCATAAATCTTTGTCCTACCTGTCTTCCCGTCCAGATCCATCTCTCTCTGTTCTCAAGTTTCTTTTTCCATGCTAGATCCTACCAAACTACTGTCTGCATCCTGGACACTTGTGCTTTTCTCTCTGCACTTAAACATACACATTCCTGTGCCTAGAAAGACTTTCCCTCCACTCTGGACTTGGAAAGCTCTACTGGTTTCTCTAGATCCAGCACTGATGTCTCTGCTTCCAATATATCCTCGCTTTCCAGGGTGGATTAGGCTCATAACTCCTATTCCCACTACATCACTCTCACCACTCTCTGCACCATTTTTGGAATTTTTTATTTATTATTCCTATTCAGTCTTTTCCAAAAGATTACAAGCTACTTGACTTCAGGGTCTTCATTCTTCCTCCTTGCATAGAATCAAGTCAATTCCGTATGCTCAATAAATATTTGTTGAATAAATGAATGGATGTGTGTATGGGTGACTGTTTCTGAGCAGTCATTTCATTATCTAGCTCATGTACTAAAATGTTCGAACATTACATAATTATGTTAAAAACAGATTTAAAAATTTCACAGACACACATTCAAAACCATTTACTGAACAACAATTTTTCTCTGTCCAACTTTTGTGATCATCTTTGCTTCTTTTAATAGCTAAGCTAATTTAGGCTTGAATATTGTTTTCCCTCATGTTTTGGATCGATTAGATTTCTTTTCTTTTAACAACATGTATTTTTGGTGACAATTACATAGAAGCTTTTTTATTTTTTTTTATTTTTTATTTTGCCTTAGGCATAAAGCAACTATATTTTTCCTATAAAAGGTGAGCTCAGAATAGGCCCATTATTACCATCCCCAAATTAATTCAAATGCCACCCAACTTTTACTTATTGTACTTCAGAACCTGTGTATGGATTATTCTAATATTCTGAAAAATGAAGTGAATAAACTTCTTAATATAAGCTCAGCTAGCAATAATTGAGTCACATAAAATGCAACCTATCAAACTCTGAAATTTGTTTATGTCCAAATGAAGGACTTTGGGAACATAAAATTCAAATATAGATCAAATACTTGGGCTTTGAATTTGTCCAGAAATCTGAGCAACACTAGAAATCTGTTAATTCATGTTAAACTAGAAACTGAAATTTTTATTTGTCAAATAAAAAAGAACTACATTACTACATTCTAGTTGTTGTTTGGCCTTAAATTTTATTTATTCAATACATATATATTTTTGTAGCATTAACTTCTTGTAAGGCACAAAGGACAAATCCCATGATACCCTTTCTTGAATCCTCTTACCGAAGGGACCCTTGGTTTCCCATACTGTGCATTCCCTCTCACTGCACTGAGTGATAAACACAACTTGTTCAGCTACAGGTGTGTTCCCGGTGGCCCTTGACTGGAGGATATTGACAGCACTTAACAGAATATCACAAATAATATTGACTTAAACCATAAGGGTATATTCTCTCACTGAAAAGTTGGGTGGTGAGCAGTCCAGACTGGTGTGACAGCACCTAGATGTCCTCAGAGACCAGTCTTCTGCTTGGCTACTCTCAGCACATGGCTTCCATCACCAAGTGCAACTCATGGTCCAAGAGGCTGCTAGAGCTCCAGCCATCACACCTGCATCTTATGCAGCAGAAATGGGAATATAGAGAAGGTGAGAAAAAGGATGTCCCTTCCACTTGTATCAAACCCTTTTAAGAAGACTTCTCAGAAATTTCTCACAAATTTCAATTATGTTTTATTGAGCACAACTTAGTCACATGGCCACACCTTGTCAGAGGACGGATGGGAAATGCAATCTTTTGGCTGGGCACATTGCTGCCCCAAAGAGAGTCAGGATTCTGTTACCAAGAGACAAAGAGAAAAGTGACAAGAGGTAGACAACATCGTCTCTACTATAAAGTGCTTCTGCTTCTTTACAGGTCAAATAAAAATCATCTTTGATTAAAACTATACCTTGCTCCCATGGATTGAATGTCCACAGTTCCTAAAAGGTTCTGGGAGCTACGTGGTTTGCATCTGCACTCTGCACCTCTGGCCCTGGGTCAAAGTACTCCTGTTAGGCTGGTCTTTCTTGCCTCGGGACTTGGACACGCGGTTACCTGTGATGGAGGAAATCCCGCTACACTTTTTCATCTCCATATATTCTATTCATCCTTCAGGGAGCCATCAAATCCTCTGGCAGTAAAATCCAACTGTTTGTTAAGCAAATGAGCCTCTTTGGGGCTGGCACTGTTCGGGGCACTGGGAACAAAACATCCTTCTGACCATGGCACTTCTATTCTGGGAGGAAAGAGACATCCGATACATACATGAACAAATTTTTCTGTAATGGGCCAAGTAGGATGAGTCCTGGAGGAAAAGTGAGATTAGAGCTGCCAAGAATCTTTGGGATCTGAATGGAGAAAAACGTATTCAGGACCCCTGGTGAGAGCAGATGGGCCTTGTGATTGGGGTTGAATTGCAATATAGTCAGATCCGGATCCCTCTGCAGCTCTGGACCCTACATCCTCCTCTCCCCCATCCTTTCTTATTTTTCCTGAATAGGAAAAGGGGTTAGAAGGCAATGGGATGGAGGTGAAATTTTAGATGGAACATCCATGGAAAGTCTACAGAGAAAGTAACATTTGAGTGGGAGCCTCAAGGCAGGTAGAGAATGAGCCTTGCAGGTGACTGGAAGAGCATTTGGGTGAATAGCTCTGCAAAGGCCCTGAGGTGGGCACTTGATTGACTTATTCAGGAAACAGGAAGGAGGCCACTGTGGCTGAAACAGAGAGTTTGAGAGGCAGGAGATAAGAGATTAGTTCTGGGAGGTGATGGGGATCAAATCACACAGGGCTTTGGGGGCTGGTATGAGGCCTTCAAGCGAGATGTCCTTTGGGAAAGGTGTGTGTGACATTATCTGATCAGATCGTATCTTTTGCTTTGTCTTTCTGTTTAGCTAGTTCTTGCCAGATGGAAACATTTGATACAGTCTGAAAGAAACTTTGAGATTGATTTGCATTTTCGCAATTAGTGATGAAGAATTGATTTTTCTAGAATAGAATATTTAAATCTTTTTTAATTTAAATTTTTTATTTCAGTAGCTTCAGGGATGCAAGTGGTTTTGGCTTCGTGGATGAACTGTAAAACAGTGAAGTCTGGGAGTTTAATGCACATGTCACCCAAGTAGTGTACATTGTACTCAATAGGCAGTTTTTTATCCCCCACCCCCCACCCCCTGAGTCTTCATTTTCTATTACACAACTCCGTACGCCCTTGTGTACTCATAGCTTAACTCCCTCTTATAAGTGAGAACATGCAGTATTTGGTTTTCCATTCTTGAGTTACTCTACTTAAAATACTGGCTTCTAGTTCCATTCAAGTTGCTGGAAAAGACATGATTTTGTTCTTTTTTATGGCTGAGTAGTTAGAATACTTCTTAAGTAAAAATATTTACTTTTTCTTTACTCAGACTTTGAATGTTTGAAACTACCTTGGCCACCAGAGTGTGCTACGTGGAAGTTTGGTCCCAAGCAAGAAGCCATAGGGAGAGACAGCGAGGCAACTGTATGCACACGCAGTGAACACTGAGACTGATATCACTGAGACTTTCAGAGGACAATGGACTCATGGATCTCATGTCTTTCCTAGACTCTGTTCTTTGCCCTTGGGTCTTCTCTACTCAGACTACCTGCCCCCAAATGCTCCATCCTCACCAAAATATAAAGATTGAGAAGAAAGTGGGACAAAGGGCGTGGAATAAAAATGTAAGATTGGCTATCACCCCAAGGTGATCAAATCCAATGTTGACTTTGCTCCAGTGGATCTGAGACCAATTTCGTATCAGTCCCAGAGCACAGCAAGGCTATTCAGGCTCTTGTAAGTGAGGACCTGTGGTTGAAGAGTAAATTTTTTGTGGCTTTAATCCTTCTGTTCTCTGGGCTGGACGGTCATGATGGTACAGTGGGAATACCTTGGGCCTGGCTGCCAGGTCGACCTGCACAAAGATGCCTGTCCCTGCGGGAGGGGTGCACACATTGTGCAGCTTGCACACAAGAGCAGAACTAGGGTTTCTAGCAGCAGAAATGAGTCATACAGAGAGCCATTTAGAGGTTGCTCAATACAGTTCTTGGTTGAGTAATGGCAATTAGTGTGGAGGCAAATTAGAACAACAGTGACAGTGTTGATTACGAAGCAAATGAAAAATCACAAAAGGAAAGCATTTTCTTGGAGTGCCTCAAAGAATTCGGCATTTAATTATGTGCCCTCTCAGTGTTAGAGAGAGTGAGATTTCATTGGAAAACACTGGAGGGTCATTTGTGGCGGAACAGAAGCCTCTGGTACAGACAGGAAGCAAATGAATGGCAGGGAATGTGAGTTTGGGTGGAAGGGCTGTCATGGGGACTCAGATTGGATTCCAGAGTCAGGTGCATTGTGGTCCTTACCTGATGCAGGACGTTTGGACTCAGATTTTTCTGAAGACAGCATAAGCAGAGAAACAAGGTGTGAAGACAAGTTGGTGTGAGGATGACAAAGTTATTTACTCTACCCCGTCCCAGTGCCCAGATGAACAATATGAACACGATAGGGATGCAGTTCACATGCATTCCATTTTAGAGTTTGCTTTAAAATTTTATATCCATGTCGTAACCTCCTGATTAGGATTTGAGAGAACTGGTTGTTAAAATGAACTTTATTTTTAGGAAAGTGTTATTTTGTGTTATTCTGATGCTATAAAAGCCAAGGTTGTTACACTGAAGGACTCTGTAACATGAGAAGTGTATCATATTCTAAATATCCCCAGGGTGTCTCCCTTGACCTCAGCACTAACAGCTGATAATGGCGGGGATTGCTATTATTTCACATGTGACCATCCATGGTGAGACATACTCACCCACCCAGGGCGAGGGGGAAGAGGGGAAGTTGCCACATATTTCCAGCTGGCATAGTAATTGTAGTATTAAGAAGGTAAAAGATTCATATCTAATCAAAGAACCCCAGATAAGTGTGTCCTGGGCTGTTGTCCCTGTGGCTTTAACAAGTCACTTGGTGATGCACAAACTGAATACAGCTGAACTCTGCCCAGGGTTGTGATGACTGCTTTTCATAGCTTTAAATTCTATTAAAAACCAGAATGAAAATGCTTCTTGTAAAATGCTTTTCTCTTAAAAACATAAACAAGATGATATAATTTATCCAGAGTTGGGGAAATACATCCAGTTTAAATTTTATATACATTTAAAGGCAGCCTACTTATAACATAGAAATGAGCTATCTAGCTATCTCTCTGTCTGCCTATCTATCTATCTATCTATCTATCTATCTATCTATCTATCTATCTATCTATCTATCTATCTTCATCATCATTGTCATCACCTATTGTATTTGCTTTCTTTGCTCTGTAGTAAGTTACCACACACTTAGCGGTTTAAATCATCACCTAATTATTCTCTCACAGTTCCCTGACTCAGAAGTCTGTGGAGGTTCAGCTGGGCTCTCTACTCAGTGTCTCACAAGGCTGAAATCAAGAAGTCGGCCCAATGAGGCTCTTCCCTGGAGGCTTGGAGGATGAATCCCTTTCAAGTTTCTTCAGGTGGTTGACCAAATCCAATTTCTCACAATTGTAAGACTAAAGCACCTGTGTCCTTGTTGGATGTTGGCCAGGGGTTGCTCTCAGCTGCTGGGGTTTCCCTTGGCTCCTAAAAGCCTCTGTCTTATCTCTGAATGTGGCCCTGTTCTAAAATGTAGTGTATTAATAGAAAATTTGAGACTCAGTAAAGCCAACAGATTGGGAGATAATTGCCATTAAAAATACAGTTTGTTGGTCACAGTTTCCAGAAGAGCAGGTTACATCACATCACAGGCGGCCACCAGGTGGATCAGGAGGACGAGGGAGCAGGAGAAATGTGAGCAAGAGCCTTCACTGTGGTTGCCATCAGGAGGGAACAGGTGAAGCAGGGGAGCACGCTCCAGATTGGTGAGTTTGAATAATTTCAGCGGGCTCTGAAGCTTAGGGGCTGTCTCCAGTTGTGGGACCAGTGCAATTTTCCTATAGAACTGAAGCTTTAGAAACTTACATTTGTTTAATCTGAGTTCCTTTCTCAGGAAACTAATAGGCCATCCTGATAGTACAGTATCAGAAAACTGAAATTTCCCAGATTACTGTATCTGGACAATAAGATGCACCTGCTGCCTGTTAACAAAACTCCTCTTTCTTGTGCCTCCTTAATTCCCTGCTATGTAAACCCTTTACTTTAATCAGTTAGAGATGAATTTGAGATTGATCTTCTGTTTCTGGCTGACATCACCAGCATAAAATCTTTCTTTCCTGGTAACACTTGTCTCAGTGATTGACTTTCTGTGTGGTGAGCAACTGAACCTAAGCTGAAACCCTAGTTTTTGGCAGCAGTTGTCTGATATCTGGCCCTGGGATGATTCGGGCAGGGGTGCATAGTGGTTTTGTGTGAAAAAAGGGGGATATTGAGGGTATGTGCCCTAGATTGGTTGATTTGCATTTAAAAGGCATATTTCAGGTGAGCTGTTTGCTATGTTTAGAACTGGTTAGTCCTGGGAAGGGCAGTCTCTCCAGAGGCAGCCAGGCCCCAGATGTTAAAGCATTAGAATACAGAAAATAAAAGACATGATTAATACAGTCACCTCCATTTTCAAAGCCAGCAACGGTGCATGGAATTCTTCTTGTGCCTTGATTCTCTCTGACTTCTCATTCTGCCCCCATCCAGAGAAAACTCTGTTTTCAGGGCTCATGTGTTTAGACTAGACCCACCTGGACAACCTCCCTTCCAAGAAGTCAACCATTAAATAACCTTAATTACAGCTGCAAATTTTCTTTTGCTGTGTGCATGATGCTGTCATGGGATAATATCCCATTGCATTCACAGTCCTGGAGATTAGGGTAGATTAAATTAGGGCATTGGTAGGCCATGTTGGGATTCCATATATATATATATATATATATATATGGAAGATATGAAAGAATTATTATATATACAGGAAGATACGGAAAAATTATATATATATATAGTAGTGTTTGATCATTGAAGAACATTTGAGGCTAGGCATGGCTCAGTGCTTTGGGAGGCCAAGGTGGGCAGATAAGATCATTTGAGGCCAGGAGTTCGAGACCTGCCTGGCCAACATGGCAAAATCCCATCTCTACCAAAAATATAAAAATTGGCCAACGTGATGGCATGCACCTGTAATCCCAGCTACTCAGGTGGCTGAGGTACGAGAATTGCTTGAACCGAGGAGGGGGATGGAGGTTACAGTGAGCTGAGATTGCACCACTGCACTCCAGCCTGGGTGACAGAGCAAGACCCTGCCCTGTCTCAAAAAAAAAAAAAAAAAAAAAAAAATTGAAAAAATATGAAAAACTACACAGAGGAAAATAAAAACCACTTAACATTTTGTCACTATGAATATGTTTCCTTTGAGTTTTTATCATTCATATTATTTTCACAGCTAGAATAAAAATGTATTCATAGTATGTGTCCTTTTGAATTTCAAAAATTTTTCCATGTCATTGTACACTCCTTGTAATGGTAATTGTTAGCATCTGTAGAGTAAACATTTACAAATGAATAACTTAATATTGGGTATTTAAGTGATCTCAAAGCTTTGTTAATATTTACGATTATTCTGAAGGAAGGTTCCTAGAAATAGGATTACTAGCTAGGAAGCTATAAACATTTATGCCTCTTGATTTATGCTCTCAAAACAGTAGAATCTGGTGTCTTTCTGCCTTCTTATTTCCTTCCTGTATCCCTCTCTCCTCCTTTTTTAGTATTTAAGTTTTCAAAAATAGAATATAAAGATAGAAAAGATATCCCAACCTCATCACTTTTTATTCCTATGAACAAAGGAAAACTATTTCTTCATCATCTACTTCATCATCTACACAAAGCCACTTGAGGATGAAAAGAAACCCATTCTATACCAGCTTGACTATTAATAAGCAACTGCCTTTTAGTAGAATAATCAGAGATAGAACTCACTTAAATGATATGATTTCTGAAATCCCCACTAGTGGTCCAAGGAAAGATTGAAGCTGCTTTTCTTTCTAACATGCTTTTCCCTGGTTCCCAGGATCCTGTACTGGATCCAGTACATTACAGTGAGGTACTTACAGTGAGGTTCCTTATGGAATCCCACAGGGGTCCAATCCTTGAGCACTTTCCTCGCTTTGGTTTCCATGAACCTCTACCTGTCCATGGTCTATTCTCTCATCTGTCTGCTTGTAATTTTCCCAGGGGACCACTGGGTGAATTAAGTAGCTATTATCCAAATAGGTTAGTGGATTTGTTTTCATTGCAACACAATGAAAAGGACAAAATGATCTTTCTGACAGCCTTCTGGAGAGGATGAGTGAACCAGCCAGTTATTGTGCGTTTTCCAGAAGGCAGATTTGGAAGCTTTTGTTTATTGTTTTGTTTGTCACATTCTACAGCATTAACTTGTCATGTAATCTTGTCCTACGGGCAGAGGCTTACCCAACATGAAAGGTTTTAATTTTTGCCATTTAAGCTCTACTGTGGACTGGATTTCAGTAGATGGGTTCCTTAAATCAGAGGATGCTAATTAGTCCTCAGACTCCTAGGGTCAGAGAAGGTGGTGAAGGGGTCTCCTGAAAAATTTGCTGGATATTTCCAATGAGTAACAGCCAAGTACAAAGAGGTCCCCAGAGAACCTCTGACTGGCCTGCGTACTGGGACGAGTGCGTACTGGGGTTGAGTCTCGGGAAGTTCAGGCTGTTTGTCGGGCAGGGGAGGAGCCTGGCCTCTCCTGATCCTGGATGGTAACCTGGGAATCAATCTGCGAGGCAGGAAGCCCACTGGCAGGACTCTTGCTTTGCTGAGAGTCCCTGTTTCCTCCTTTTATTCCTTTTCACCCAATAAACTCTGCCCTTCTCACCCTTCAAAGTATCTGTGAGTCAAATCTTTCATGGTCGTGTGACAAGAACCCAGCTTTTAGTTGAACTAAGGAGAAAGTCCTAAAACATTACCACTTCAATTATTAACGGCATCCCTGTGCCTGTTTCAGAAGCTTCCATGGTTCGTTGCTATTAGTCATCTCGACATAAGGGAATGTCTGAATGGCAGACGTACTTGGTAAATTCAAGTACTGAATTCCTTTTCTCCCTAGCAGGAATTCAGCCTTGTTAATACTTAAGATTTATCAACAGTTCTCTTGAAGGTCCAAACCATTACTTATGCTAAAATTGATCATTGTGTGAACATGAAAGGATTAATCAGCTGCAAATTTAATTGGTCTAATGTGATTTTCTATAGCTAGCCTGTTTCACATTGTTCACAGCCTAACATGGAAGCCGACTTTACCAAGGGTCTTTGAGGTGGGTGCTGCACACTGGTTCAAGCACAGGAGCATAGAAGGGCACTCTCATCCCCTGATGGATCTCAAAGTTTCAACTCAGTAATTGCTTCTCACCATACAAAATTTTTATACTACTCTAAATTGTGCTACAGTAAATTATATTAGTTGGAAGTCTTAAGGGATAAGAAATTAATACTTTGACAAGTGTCAGGTGGTTGGGGATGAAACTTGATTACTGCTAGCCTTTTTATTTTTATTTTTTTGTAAAATGTAATTAGGCCGATAAGCAGGTAGGCTTGCTTCCACACCCCTAAATTCTACTTATCTGCTCACCTGGTCACTGAGTTAGTCCTCCCCTAGAAGAAAGCCCCTCACAACATGATCGAGGACAGAGTAGCTTGCATGTTCCGTGCAGGCAGGTAGAATGTGCCAGGGAGAAGAGGGGACGGCTCAGGCATGCCCAGTTTCTTCTCCCAAACTCACCAATGGGAGAAGCCATTTCAGCTGCCCTGGCTGGGATGAGTAAGGGGTGGGACAAAGGGCTGGGAGTGACATTCCTATGTAGCTCCTTCTGTGTGCAACACAATGAAAAGGATAAAAATGATCTTTCTGACAGCCTTCTGGAGAGGATGAGTGAACCAGCCAGTTACTGTGCGTTTTCCAGAAGGCAGATTTGGAAGCTTTTGTTTATAAATACAGCTTTCACTAAATGCTTAGTCTAGTCTGTGGATTTCCTAAGATCTCTGCATTTTCTCTTTCTCTCTCTGTCTCTCCTTTAGGTCTCATGGATGTATTTTGTTCTGTACGAGGTCCACTAACACACAGCAGAGTGTGTGAGTCTGGCTTTTCTGTGATGATGCTGTGTATCAAACAAGCCCAAATATCAGTGGCTTAAAAGAGCAGATCATTTTTTTCTAGCTTGAAGTTCTGCACCTTGGCAGGGCTTGGCTGCATCAGGTTCCAGACTGTGTTGGGTTCAGGTTTCCTCCATGTGTCTTCCCATTATGGACCATGGGTACAGGGGACCTTTCTTGTGTCTGAAGACAGAATCACAAGAGCTGAGTAAAGTCATTAGGTGGCATCTGAAGCTTCTGCTTGCATCATGCCTGCTCATTTACAACCAGCCATTGCAACACATGTGTTCAGGCCCAACATTATGGGGAGGGGAGGGTGATATTTGCTGAACAGCAATGCAATCTACCTGACAAAAGATAAAGTGGGGCAGGAAAACACGGGAGTGGCCAGGACTTCATGCAGTAACCCATTTCTTTGGTTTGGTATCTTCTTTCTTGCTCTGGAGTCGAATAGAACTGGGTTTGAATCCTGACCACAGACCCATGAGTCAGACAAGGTGATTTTTGAACTGTAACTGAGAGAGGCAGGTTGAATAGCCAGATGAAGTCATGGGGCAAGAGAATTCCACTGGAAAAGAAAGGTAGAGACCAAGACAGAGCAGTGTATTTTGGAAAATGGTGGCCCAGCAGTTTAAGGAAGGAGCGACGTCTGAAGGAGTTGGCAGGGAGGAGGGCTTGTGTATTTAGGTAGATAAGAGAAAATAGAGCTTGTTTATTGGCTCATGTGAAAGATTCCAGAAGAGAAGGAGAGGCTGAAGCTCAGAAGAGAGAAAGACCACAGGCAGATCTGAGGTACCAGCAGAGATGCCATCATGAGCATAGATGGGCTTGTCTCCAAATCCCTTGGATGACCAGGGTGAAGTTATCAGTTGGTGGGGAAACAAAAGAAATTGGAGAACTTTTTTGGATGAACAGGAAGGGAAATTATCCAAGCATGGGGTCGTAGGGGCTGCATGTGTGTTCTGAAGAGAGGAAAAGACTGATGTGTCACAGCAGGTCATGAGGAGGGAGCAGGTTAGCGGTGGAAGGAGAGTAGTGCTGTTGAGATAAGAAAGCTGACTTTGATGTGACCTCAGTTCCCATATGTCTGCATTTTCCCCATCAGCATTGAACTTCTATGGGCTAGAAGCTGAGGAAATGGGCAAAAGGCCCAGCAGGTGCCTGAGCAGAGGGCTAATGTGCTGGTTTAGACCAGTCCTGGCAATTAAGCCTCTGATCCAGGGTGGGGGAAGGGATTGAACCCAGATAAGGTTAATTCTAGTGTCCAGGAGTACCGCAGCAGATGCAGTGGAAAGGAAACTTTCAGAAGCAAACCCTGACGCTATTACCCACCCCCAGCGTGGAACAGCGTGGAAAACCATCCATGACCCACCACTCCCCAGCTTTTAGCTTCTCTTCACTCATTCTTCATCAGGATGGGCTACATAATTTTCAAGGCCTGGTGCAATATTAAAAGACAGGGAGCCTTGCTCACAAATGATGAGTTTTAAGATGGTGACAGCAGAGCATTAAGCCAAGTGTGGGGCCTTCTAAGTGCAGGGCGGCCCTGTGGGACTACAGGAGTCATATCCCAGGAAGCCAGTTCTTAACCCTTGGCTCTCAGTCCACATGCCTTCTGTGCTTTTTCTCCCCTCTTCATTTTGAATACACCACTTCCTGTCTCCTCATTGTTCCTGCTCAGCTTCTATTGTAGAATCAAAATCCATTTCCATGTCAGCTCCTCAAGCTTTCCCAGGACTCTTTCAATGTCCATCAGCACACTTATCTTTCCATGCTTAGCATATATTCTACATAAGGTTGTTGAGTGAAGGAGTGAACAAACAAATAAATAAATAAATGGTGAACTTTGAAGAGTCATGTCCAATGGAATAAACCAGAAGGAACTCTGTCCCCAGTACCCCTGTATGGGAATGAGAGCCTCCGGGTTCCTTTCACACTGAAGAAAGTGTTATAAGAGTTCAGATGTACTGCAGTCACTTAATTCATGAACTTGTTAAGGCTCTGCTCCATAACAAAAGAGATTGGAAAATGCATGGTGTGAAAATTATGATTTACTCCTAAACCTTAAAAATGTACATGACTTAATATTTGCTTTAAAATTGGTCTTTTGCTTTTTTCCCCAAAACTATTTGAGGCTGTTGGTAAGAAAAGAAACATGAGCTGAGTCATTCCGATGGACACAAAACCTCAACATTATTAACAGGCAGCAGAAGGCAAGGGCACTGCACACAGGTTCAGGGTAATATAGTTCCTGCATTTGAACACTGGACTTGATGAAGAACTTCTTCTTTTTTTTTTTTTTTTTTTTTTTGAGATAGGGTCTTGTTCTGTTGCCCAGGCTGGAGTGCTGTGGCACCATCTACCTCCCACGTTCAAGAGATTCTCCTGCCTCTGCCACCCAAGTAGCTGGGATCACAGGCATGTACCACCATGAATTTTTGTATTTATAGTAGAGATGGGGTTTTACCATGTTGCCCAGGCTGGTCTTGAACTCCTGAGCTCAAGTGATCCACTCGCTTTGGCCTCTCAAAGTGCTGAGATTACAGGCTTGAGCCACTGTACCTGGCCAAATTTGGTGCAGAACTTCTTGAAGCTAAGGCAGAGACAGGGGAGACACTGTTTTCTAGGCTTCTGATGGTCAGATCATGTTCTGAGTGGTGGAGAAGGCTGCACCGTAGATGTATCATGGATGAACTGGGCATCCCAACCTGTCTAGAGAAGCTGCACCTCTCCACAAGGATCCTGGGGTCCCCAGTATAGGGGCTGACAAAGGGGTCATTTTCCACCTGATGCTTCAGCCCCAGCTACTAACTGGAATTCCTGAGAATGAGTCTGTCAAGGTAGGGGCTTCCTTCACTGAGGCTAGGTGGGTGCCACAGTCCAGGACCACCCAAAGAGCCCAGGGTCAAGTAAGGAGCCCAGGACCACCCAGGCTACTTTCACCAGGCACCCTGAACCCCAGGCTCCTGGATTCCACTTGGAAAGACAGGGCCAGCCTTGGAGAGTTAGAGCAGGAGGCATTTGCCCTGGGCCTTGAGTAGAGCAGGTCTGCATCACCCTAGGGGGTGTTTCCCAGCTAGTGCTCTGGAAGCTCAGCCAGGCCAATCTTCTCTCACTCGTTCCAGGGAAGCCCACGTAGAAAGAGAGAGAGTGGGGCTGGCACAGGGAGGCACTGTTTAGTTTTACTTAAAAGCTGAGAGTGTATTACCCACCTGTGGTCTAGTGAGGGCTGATGTTTGGGGAGATGAGCTCAAGTCATCAGGAGTGCTGCTTCCTGACCTCCTAGCTCAGTGGGAAAACAGCTTAGAAAACCTCGTGGGATCAGTAAGGAGCATGTCCTGGTGCATCCCTCTGTCTCTCTCACATTGGCTATTGACAGTCACAATGGGCAGTAGCTAATTAGGAGCTTAGAGGGGAGATGTTCTGTGTTGTGAACTGAAGGGTATCCTAGGGCTGGAATTTTAGAAGTGTCAGTAATGGTGTTTTCATTGTTATGTAAATTAAGCAGACACACTCCCACCCTCCCAACAGAGGATCAAGCCACCTGACACACTTGACAGGGGTGAAGAAGTTGGGGAGAAAGGAGGTGCATAGGGTTGTGTATAGGCACAAGTGGCATTTCTGTGTGAGACACCCAGAAAAGGTAAAAATATTTTCATGTTATACGTCCCAAGGACAGTTAAGTGATTTTCCTTCAAATACAGAGAACGATCTGAAACAAAGCTAAGCAAAATTGTACACAATTTGGAAGAGACACAAGCTTAATAATGCAATCTTTATGACTGAGGCAAAATAGAATAAATAATGAAAAATATCTCAGCAGGAACTTTTGAAATAGCAAGTATATGGAAACTTCCTTTGATCATGTTGAAACACAATTGAAACTAAACATAAATTATATTTGTATGTAATATGTACTTTATATTTTGATGCAGTTTGGCTGTGTCCCCACTCAAAGCTCATCTCAAATTATAATCCCCATAATCCCCACATGTCAAGGGAGGGACCTGGTGGGAGGTGACTGGATCATGGGGATGGTTTCCTCACGCTGTGCTTATAATAGTGAGTGAGTTCTCTCAAGCTCTGATGATGTTATAAATGTTTGACAGTTTCTCCTTCACATGCTCTCTCTCTCACCTGCCATCATGTAAAACGTGCTTGCTTCCCCTTCCACCAGGACTGTAAGTGTCCTGTGGCCTCCCAAGGACATTCTTCACAGAACTAGAAAAAACTATTTTAAAATTCATATGGAGCCAAAATGAGCCTGAATAGCTAAGGCAATCCTAGGCCAAAAACAAAACAAAACAAAAAACAAAAAACAAAACAAAAAAACCCCAAAAAAACCAAAGCTGGAGGCATCATGCTACCTGACTTCAAACTATACTACAGGGCTACAGTAACTGAAACAGCATGGTACTGGTACAAAAACAGACACATCAACTAATGGAACAGAATAGAGAGCCCAGAAATAAGACTGCATGCCTATAACCATCTCATCTTTGACAATGCTGACAAAAACAAACAATGGGGAAAGTACTCCCCATTTGATAAATGATGCTGGCATAACCATATGCAGAAGACTGAAAGTGGACTCCTTCTTTACATCATACACACAAATCAACTCAAGATGTATTAAAGACTTAAATGTAAAATCTGAACCTATAAAAACACAAGACAACTTAGGCAATACCATTTAGGACATAGTTATGGGTAAATCTTTCACAAGAAAGACACTAAAAGCAATCATGACAAAAGCAAACATTGACAAATGGGATCTAATTATACTAAAGAGCTTCTGCACAGCAAAATAAACTGTCAACAGAGTAAACAGAAAACCTACAGAATAGGAGAAAATATTTGCAAATTGTGCATCTGGCAAAGGTCTAATATCCAGCATTTATAAGGAACTTAGACAATTTACAAGAAAAAGTGAAACAACTCCATTAAAAAGTGGGCAAAGGACATGAACAAACACTTTTCAAAAGACATGTATGTGGCCAAGAAGCATATGAGAAAAAGCTCAATATTACTGATCATTAGAGAAATGCAAATCAAAACCACAATGAGATACCATCTTACACCAGTCAGAAAAGGTATTATTAAAAAGTAAAAAAATAACAGGTGTTGGTGAGGTTACAGAGAAAAGGGATCACTTATACACTGTTGATGGGAGTGTAAATTAGTTTAACCATTGTGGAAAGCTGTGTGGCGATTCTTCAAAGAGCTAAAAATAGAACTACCATTCAATCTAGCAATTCCATTACTGGATATATACTCCCCAAAACGTAAATCATTCTACCATAAAGACACATGGATGCGTATGTTCATTGCAGCACTATTCACAATAGCAAAGACATGGAATCAACCTAAATGCCAATTAATGATAGACTGGATAAAGAAAATGTGGTACATATATACCAGGGAATACTATGCAGCCATAAAGAAGAAGACAATCATGTCCTTTGTGGGAACATGGAGCTGGAAGCCACCATCTTTAGCAAACTAACACAGGAACAGAAAACCAAATACTGCATGTTCTCATTTGTAAGTGGGAGCTAAATGATGAGAACACATGGACCCAAAGAGGGGAACAACAGACACTGGGGCCTGTCATGGGGTGGGGTTGGGGGAGGGATAGCATTAGGAGAAATACCTAATATAAATGATGAGTTGATGGGTGCAGCAAAGCAACATGGCACATGTATACCTGTGTAACAAATCTGCACATTGTACACATGTACCCTAGAATTTAATATAATAAAAATAAATACTTTTAGGAAGTAAACACCCCTGTAGATCTGAAGGACCCTAAGTAAGTCATGGGAGGTTCTAGACCTGCACGTGATCAGAGCATGCCAAGAAAACATCCTCGCAAAGCTTTTCTTTCCCTAAAACAAGCAACACAGAGAACACTGAGGTCCACATTCCTGGCTTCCTGTTCGGCCTCCTACACTTACTAGCCTGATGACCTTGAGGCTCATTTTGTTGTGGGTGAAGTGGAGATTATAATGTCGCCAGCCTAACAGTACTGATATGAGGATCCAGTGAGTTAACACACACACGAGGCCTGCAGAGCCGTGCCTGGCAACGGTCAGCTCTCATGACTGTCAGCCTCGAGGCTTCATAAACCAGTTCTGGGGATGCTGGCCACATGCTTAGAGACAAAGCTGTCCAAAGAAGTCACTTATTGAAATCCACCTCCGGTTTATAACCTTCTGGCTGGAAATACATTATTGCACTTGGATTTTGTGATATAACTTGAAATAAGCATTGACTGACATCTGATGACTGTCCTGGATATGTTGTTGGCTAACAAATTGTGAGGAACTATTGTATGTGCGTTACGAAGAAAAGCACTAGTACCCTTCAGTGGAATTAGGTTATAAATAAGTTAGGAAATAAAATATAGCGTATTGACCCGATTGCTTTTGGAATGTGAGGACTCAAGGCAGCAAGCACTAGTTGCAATCAAGCCCAATTATAGGCTGTTTCTTTCTGATGTGGAGGCTTATGTCACTATTTTGAGGTTAGAGAATAAAATATCAGTTGAGCTGGAAATAGAATTTAAAGCAATTTAATAAGCTCAAATCCTGCTGCTGTTGTTTTCTTCATTTTATTTAAAAAATACTATATGCAGCTGGCCTTATAGCCGTCTGTTTGGGGCAGTTTGTCTGTGGAACAGCTCATTAAGGGGAAGAAGATTTGTCATCTTAAAGACTGCTGACAACTCTAATGACTCTCAGGGGAACAACATCTTGTTAGAAAACTGTCTCTTTTGTTTTTATTGCTGCTTATTTGGTGTGTCTTTTTGATGGGCAAGGAGGATATTTGACTATTCTCAGAAGGGATGCACGACTTCCTCAGAAGGGAGCAACTCATTTCTAAGAATTTTAATTTTTCAATTTTTAGTTTTCTTAAGATGCCATTCTATCTCTGTGGTCTAATAAAAATGCTTTTAATTGTAGTTGTACATACACATATATGTGTATATATAACATACAATTTGTCATGGTAACCATTTTTGGGTGTAGAATTCAGTGGCATTAGTTGAATTCACCATGTTCTACAACCATCACCATGATCTATTTTCAAAACTTTTTAATCACTCCAACCGTGGCCTTTTTGTATTAGGAAGACTTGAGCATGATTCTGTGCATGAGCGACTCCTCTGAGTGTTTCCAGTGGAGGCGATCCCTGAGGAGAAGAGGCTGCCCTTGTCCCTGCGATGGCTGCAGGGCTGGAGTGCGGAGGGCCATTGTTGCTGGGCGGATGTCCATGGATTTTAGCTCCATTGGTCAGGGGGTTTGGGATGAGCACGGAGTAAGTAGCCATTTTTCTGCAATGTAAGCCCTCATGGAATGGTGCCTTCCCTTTATTACGTTTTTAAAGAATCACATCAACTTTCTTAACCAACGATAACCTTTTCTCCATCACATGGCCCCTCCCTCCTCCCAACAGTCAAACACGGAAAACAAAGCATGGCTCCCGCTTGTTGGTTTTGGCAGCTGGAGCCAGGGAGCTGAGTAACGAAGCCCCTCCCTGTTTCTCGCTTACAGCTTCTGCGATCCTTTTAAGAGATCGCATGGGAAACTCCGGCTTTTAAATCTTGTGTGTTCATAGTGAGTGACGAAGGGGAAGCTGAAAGAACAGACTTTGCTCTTTAAGGCCGATTATTTGCTTTTCATCCAAACGTGGTTAAATTATAACCTGGCCCATTCTTCATGGAGCTCTATGAAGTTTCTTACAGAAATTGTAGGAGACCATCTGTTTTTCATTTCGGCAGTAAACAAACCATTAAAAGTGCACTTCTCCCCTACAAGCCTGCAGAATTTGAAAAGAACGCTGAATATTTAATGATTTAAAAATAATTTAACCTATTTGGTCCATTTGAATTTATTTAAAAACAAAAACAAGGCTTCAGTGACTTATTGGGCGGAAATGATATTCAACTTGGATAAGCTCCTTGGGTGCTAATAGGAATTGAGTTATCATGTCTTCCTAGAAGCCTTTTCTTCCTAGAATCAGCTTACCATATAGAAATTTATAATATTAATATTTATTTATATTATTGATTTACAACCTAATACCAAAGAGGAATTGAGGTGATTGCATCAATAATTACATTGAAATACATGCCCAGTTTTCACATAAAATAATCAAGTTAATTTTTATATTAAATATTAATATTTATTTATATAATTTATTTACAACCTAATACCAAAGAGGAATTGAGGTGATTGCATCAATAATTACATTGAAATACATGCCCAGTTTTCAACAAGTTGCTAGTGTTGACATAGTCATATTTTTCTAATAGAAGAATCCAGAACCCAGAGTTTTTTTTTTTTTTTT